>NC_069672.1:1812500-2057500 GCF_027244095.1 Hemicordylus capensis
CTGCTAATGCATTTTGCAGAGGATCCAACTGTTGATCTTCTGTGTGGAAAGGAATGTCCAGAACGTGGTGAATTTGCATGCTGGAGATGTCTGAAAAGTCACAGATATGGACTGTGTTGACTCACTGAGGCTGTCAACATGTGCACCAGCACCAGTGTGTTTCCTACACAAGAATAGCTGCTAGAGAAGGCTGGTATTTAGGACTGCAATGTTAGATTGATAAATCAGTGAGATTAATTAACTGGATATCTCTAACTTTCAAGGTGCCCCTGATCAATCAGGCAGCAGATAGATTAAAAGCAATACATCTTTTAAGATAAGTCCTTACAAAAACTGCGGGTGGCAAATGCTTTTTTAGAAGAGGCATTCCCATTTTTCTTTCACATGCACAGGAGAGGAATGCTTCTTCCAATGTGATTTCTAATTTTAAAAAGGTGCTGCCAAATGAAAAAGAGGTTGCTGTTGGCTTGAGAACAGTTTTTTTCCTTCTTATTTATTTATCTGTCATATTTGTATACTGCCTGATAGATACATATCTAGGCAATGTACACAATGCAGATTACAACTTAAAAAAACAAACACCACAAGTTCACAGAATAAAAACAATTAAAAACAATTCACAGAGTGAAACAATTAAACTAATTTCACAGGATAAAAACAGTTAAACAGTGTAACATTAACTTTAATTAAAAGCCTGAGAAAACAGGTGTGTCTTAAGGGTCTTTTTAAAAGCAAGCAGAGATGGAGAAGCTCTTATCTTGACAGGGAGCGCATTCCAAAGCCCAGGGGGAGCCACAGAGAAGGCCCGGCCCTGAGTTGCCCCTAGGCAAGCTGGTAACAACAGTAATCAGACCTCCCCAGATGATCTTAATAGGCGGCAGGGTTCATGACAAAGGAGGCATTCTCTTAAGTAGCCTGGACCTAAACTGTTCAGGGCTTTATAGGTAATGACCAGCATGTTGTATTTCACTTGGAAATGTATTGGCAACCAGTGCAATTCTTCCAGAATCAGTGTTATATGGTCCCTTTGGGTCGTCCCAGATACCAACCTGGCTGTCGCATTCTGCACCAGTTGTCGTTTCCAAAACAAAGGTAGCCCCATGTAGAGTGCATTACAGTAGTCAAGCCTGCAGGTCACCAGCATATGTACTGCTGTTTTAAAGTCATTTACCTCCAGAAATGGGCGTAGTCGACATACCAGCTGAAGCTGATAAAAAGCGCTCCTCTTGCAGGGGATCAACAGCAATTGAGAGGGCGTGCTCTTACCTGTGGACTTCCCAGAGGTATCAGGTGAGCCACTGTGTGAAACAGGATGCTGGCCTCAATAGGCCTTGGGCCTGATCCAGCAGGGCTGTTCTTATGTTCTTACGTCACTGCCTGAACCTGAGAAACCAGAGAGAGTTTTGGCTCCAGAAGCACTGCCAAGCTTCGTATCTGATCTTTCAGGGGGAGTATAATCCAGAACAGGCAGATCTAAACCATCTCTCTGGTCTTGACCCCCCCCACAATCAGTACCTTCATCTTATTTGGATTCAACTTCAGTTTGTTATCCCTCATCCAGCCCATTACCATCTCCAGGTAGGCATTTAAGGAAGTTATGCCATTTCCTGACGAAGTTGATAGGGAGAAAGAGATTTGGTACATCAGCATATTGATAACACCCTGCACCAAATCTCCTGATGCTGTCTCCCAGCGGTTTCATGTAGGTGTTAAAGAGCATTGGGGATAGTATGGGGCCTTGTGGAACTCCATATAGTAACTCTCGCCTTGCAGAACAACAGTCTCCACCATCTGGAATCTACCCGAGAGTTAGGAACGGAACCATTGTAGAACAGTGCCCCTTAATTTCACCTCCCTCCGGCAACCCAGAAGGATACCATGGCCGATGGTATTGAAAGCTGCCGAGAGATCCAAAAGAATTAGCAGAGTCACACTCCCCTGACAATAGCTAATTGGAGATCATCCATCAGACCGAGCAAGCAGTCACCACCCCATAGCCTGCCCGAAAGCCAGTTTGAAATGGGTATAGATAATTTGGTTCCTCCAGGCCTGGAGCTGAGAGGCCACCACCCTCTCAATCACCTTGTCCAACCATGGGAGATCAGAGAAGGGCCGATAGTTGCTTGAGGGGTCCAATGTAGGTTTTTTCAAGTAGGGTCATTAAGATAAGGAGGCATCCTACTCTCCCTCAGAGAAGCATTTATGATGTTTACCAGACTCTCTCCGACAATCGGATTGTTAGATAAAATAACCCACATTGGGCAAGGGTCAAGAGAGCAGGTGCTAGGACGCACAGTAGTCCGAAACAGCTTGTCCACATCCTCAGGAGTCACAAACTGGAAGTGATCTAGTCTGACCACATAAGAGGAGTTGTGCTGGATACCTCCATAACAGACTTTGCCCTAATGGTTGAATCCAGTTCAGCCCAAATACGAGAGATTTTGTCTGCGAAAAAATCATTGAAAGCATCACAGCGGGTAAACAGTGGTTCTGAATTTGGATTCAAGGGGGAGGGTCTCATACTAGCCCTCTCACAACCCTAGACCACTCCACTGGACATGAACTTGTGTGTGTGTGATGCAGGCAGAAAAGTATTGCTTCTTTATCACGTGCATTGCTAGAGCGCAAAGATCTTCAGATGTTTTTTATGTTGTAACCTGTCGGATTCAAGTTGAGTCTTTCTCCATTTGCGCTCTAGTAGTCAACTCACTGCTTTAGGTCCTGTAATTCTTCCAAATGCCACGGGCATAATTCTGAAGCAGGTCCAAGACCGTGGTCCTCCTAATTTTTTTCATCTCTGTGCAGAATGAGTTTTGTTCTGGGTGGCAGTATCAAGGCAGTTTGTGTGCATCTGCATTCAGAATGGGGCCTTCCTGAGCGGGATCTAAAATGAGCTGAGCAGACATCCAAAAACCTGTGAGCATGAGCACGCCTTAGAGGGAACAGTGGTCGGAGAGGATGCTTAGGAGTGATTGTGTCTACTGCTCTAGTGAGTTCATTATTCCCAGTTTATACCAGAGCACTGACAGAATCACCGGCAGAGCCAAGTTGAAACCCTTCCAAGGCGTCTTGGAATCCCATTGGAGCCACACCTCAAAGAGTTGCCCAGGGGTTCTCTGCTTGGGTCCCCAGATGTTAGACTACAACTCCCATCATCCCTTTGGCCACTGTGGCTGAGTATGATGGGAGCTGAAGTTTAGCAACAGCTGGAGTACTACTGGTTGGGAACACCTGGATTAACCAATTAAAACTCAGATCCAGAGCTCCAGAACTACAGCTCTGACTGTAGGCAGCTTCCTATGTAACATTGATTTGGATGCCTTGATTTGGAAGCCCCTTCCCAGCATCCTGTCACGTGCAAGTGTGACCAAGAGATGGAACCCAGAGCCGGTTCTAGACAGGCCAAGGGGCAGAGCTCTGCAGAGAGGCGTCGGCTTGACTCTCTGTGGCTTGAGCCCCCATCCCAACAATGTTCCCCTTCCTCTTCCTCTCATGGAAGTGAATTCCTGCCTTTACTCCTCTGAGGAAAAGGAACCTATGCTTGCAGACTGGGGCATGCATAACCTTTCCACCTGCAGTATATGTGGGCCAGCCCTGACCGACAAGGGCGCCCCAGGGGCTTCCGTCCTGCCAGGCTTTAGAAATGTGCATCCCCTGCCGGTCACACCATGGGGTTCGGAGAACTGCTTTGAGGACTTCCTTTTGTTGAAAAGTGGTGTATAAATATTTCTCATCAGCAATCAAAATAGGCTGCTTTGTTGGTTTGCTGCTCTTTAGTGGCGAGGCTGCTCCAGGAATAGCCACCTTAACTGGCGCAGCAGGAAAATGCTTGACTAACAAGGTTGCCGGTTCGAATCCCCGCTGGTACTATAATGGGCAGCAGCGATCTAGGAAGATGCTGAAAGGCATCATCTCACACTGTGCGGGAAGAGGCAATGGTCAGCCCCTCCTGGATTCTACCAAAGACAACCACAGGGCTCTGTGGGCGCCAAGAGTCGACATCGACTTGACGGCACCCTTTACCTGTTCCAGGAGCAGGCCTTGCATTTTGCTGTGTCTCCTTCTTTTCTGAAATCTCCACAGCTAGCCAGCCCCATTGTTTCCTGGGGGGGGGGTGCCCTGATTTTAGCCTCCTCTGCATGGAACTCCCCAGAGCATTTTAAACTATTGTGGGCAAGCTCTTTGCAGGAAATTGCCCATCAGTGCTTTCTTGTCAGGGCCACTGGCAAACTGCCTGCCACCTCTCTAGACAAACATTTTTGGTTCTAACCTGTCCCTATCACTCCCAGCTGCAAAGAGATCCACCATCAGAACATTTCCCCAATGTATTTTCCCCTGGAAAATTTTCAGTTTCCAAAACTTCTGCTTGGCTACTTGAAAATCTTTAGAGATAAAGTGACAAGAAATTAACGGAATAAATAGGTCAAACAACATACCAAATCTGACCACTGTTTAGGACATTAGAACACTTTGAATAGTGAGTTTTTAAGGAGGGGAAATGCAAATGAGGGGGGAATTTGCCTGGAACATTTTTTCTGGAAAAATTTTCCAGGAAACCTTTCTGGGAAAATATCCAGAAAATTTTCCAGTTTGCGTGTTTCTAGAAATCCACAACTCTGTCCACATCCCCTATTCTGGCTGCAGGAAGAAAGAATACTGATAAATAATCAAAATTAGCATTTATGTCACACATTGCAGGCATTCAGATCTCTTTGCAACAGCCTCTGGAAGTAGACGGGGATTTTGATTCCTCTGCGTTGCAGGCTGGGTGGAGCTGAGAATGAGAGAATCCCCTGGCCTAGTGAGATTCAGCTCAAGTTTTGCGAAAACCACCTTTTTTTCTTTCCTGAATTATTACCTGCCATTTCCACAGTTTTAACATTTCATCTTTTCACCTTTTCTGAGATGGCTTTGATGCTGTATAGTTCTGCTGTTTCATCCTGGTCTGTCGGGTATTTTTAATGACATTTTCTTTTCATGAAAAAACTTGTATGAAGGGTAAGTTATAAAGAAAAGCCCTGCTTAGTGCTAAGGACAGACCTCAATAACTGTTGGCTTTTATATTCTCAGAGGCAGACCATCCATTCTTTTGTCTTAGTATGCTTGATGCAATTTTTTGTTCATTCTTTGAACAAATGAACCTAGTTTCCCCATAACTGGCACCCAGGAACACCCAGAGGAGAGCTGGTCTTGTGGTAGCAAGCATGACTTGTCCCCTTAGCTAAGCAGGGTCCACCCTGGTTGCATATGAATGGGAGACTAGAAGAGTGAACACTGGAAGATACTCCCCTCTTGGGGGATGGAGTCGCTCTGGGAAGAGCATCTAGGCTCCACATTCCCTCCCTGGCAGTATCTCCAAGATAGGGCTGAGAGAGACTCCTGCCTGCACCCTTGGAGAAACCGCTGCCAGTCTGGGTACACAATCCTGAGCTAGATGGAGCTATGGTCTGATTCAGTATATGGCAGCTTCCTATGTTTCTCTAAAGATTGTAATGTGTTGTAGGCAGAGCGTCTTCTACCTTGTCCTCTAACAGCAACTTCTCTCTCCTCTTTTGCTCCATCACTTGGCTTTTAACATTGAAGCGGAGCTCTGTGGATCTCAAAAGCTTGCACACTGTGTTGCAATTTTTTAGCTAGTCCTCCTGCTAAAAGTAACTATGATTCTGTTCCTGGATCTTTCCCAGTGGGAGTGTGTTTGTGAGGAGATTTGAACCAGGGACTTGCAAGATATTGTTCTGTGTTAGATATCGTTCTGTGTCAGCTTTCAGAATGCCACCTTTGCTCAACAGCCGGGCAAAATGGATGCGAGGTCCTGACTAAGCAATAGCCCCCAACTTTATTATTATTATTTATTATTAAAATATTTATACCAGTACAATACTGCTTTGGGGTGGCTCACAACAGTAAAAGTAATATAATGTTTAAGACAATATAGCAACTTAAACACCGCATAAAATAAAAACAATTAAAACAAACTCAATTAAAAACAAATGAACGTCAGGATCTGGTCCTTTGGCACCTCAGTTACCAAGCCTAGGTACCCCAATGTGGTTGGACTACAACTCCCATCATCTCCCGCTGCAGTGGCCGATGTAGTTGGACTACAACTCCCATCGTCCCCAGCCACAATGGCTAAAGGTTATTGTGGGCCTTTGAGGATGATGGAATGTTGTTGTCCAGAAACATCTGGGTATTCAAGCATTTGAACTCCTGCTTTGGAAAAGCAATTCCTACCACTTCTCGGCATAAGTGAAGTTGGACGGGCAATTTTCCACTACTATATTTTTCCATGGAAAATGTCTAAAACTGCATTATTTCATAACATTAATTAGCAACATGCTGAATGGGTGCGATATTCATCAAATCAAGTAATTCCAGACTTAAAATGTTTAAAAGATTTTTTTCCCTCCAGGTGCTTGTTCCTAGGAAATATCTCTCTCCCTAAACACGCAGCTCTTTTGGTGTGCTAAAATTAGGTGTTAACCATTTTCACCACCTTAATTTCCCCCCTCAAAATTTAAATAATGCAAGGGAAATGCGTGCTATTGAATTGTCATGTCTTAAGATATTTGCAAGTGTTCCAGTACAAATAATTTCCCAAGGCACTTTAAGTGTGCTTGTATTGACTTTTTCTTTTCAGTTTCTTAGTTCAAATACTTTGGCTGTTGGGAAAAATATTTTCCCCCCATACTTATACATCCTCTGAAATAAATTCAACTTGGTTTTTTAGTATTGTTGACTAAACAGAAGTCAAATAAATATGCAAAATCAGATCATAATCCATTTATCTTCTGACACAACTTGGGGGAGAAGCCATAACTCCCCCAGTGATAAGAGTGTCTGCTCTTGGGGAGGAGAGCTGGTCTTGTGGTGACAAGCATGACTTGTCCCCTTTGCTAAGCAGGGTCTGCCCTGATTTGCATTTGAATGGGAGACAACATGTATGAGCACTGTAAGATATTCCCCTTAGGGGATGGAGCTGCTCTGGGAAGAGCATCTAGGTTCTAGGTTCCCTCCCTGGCAGCATCTCCAGATGTGGCTAAAAGAGACTCCTACCTGAATCCTTGGAGAACTGCTGCCAGTCAGTGTAGACAATACTGAACTAGATGGACCAAGGGTCTGACTCGGGATAAGGCAGCTTCCTGTGTTCCTATGTCCATTGTCTGGCTTCCAAATTTGGGGGCTGGCTCCTAGATTCACAGAAAAGTTGCCAAGGCCTGCATTAATGTGAATGGCTTAATTCACTGTGGTCCTGTGTCAAAGAACAGCAATTGCCCTCTCTGATATTCCCTTCAGTTCCTCCTTTTTCCTGACTTCTCTTGGAGGCAAGTGGGCTGTTTTGCAGAAATTCAGAGTCCTGGAAGAAGGCACGTCTTCCTTGTGTGTAGAAGGGAGGCTCTCCGTGGCCATTCGAAGGAGCTGGCGTGCACCGCCCGTGCAGGCATAGTTGACCAGAGGCCCAGAGGTTGGATCTGCCTCAGAGCAATTTTGTTGGCCTTTTGGCCGCTTTGCTGAAATCAATCGCGGTCTGGCAGGAGACTCTTTCTACAGTTTCGCTTGCAAACCTCCCCCCACCCCCCGCCAGTGTGCTTGCAGGTTGTTAAGAAATAATAATCCACACTTCAGCCTCGCATCTCTTGTGTGTAGGCTGCGTTGAGTGTAGGCTGCGTTTCCGTTGCCAGAAGCTCGGGTCGGGTGCAGAAGAGACCTGCTAAAGCGGAATTGCTGACGGGGCTCTCAAAAACCTGCACAGCGATGGCACCAGTTTGTTAATGCAGGAGGAATCGGCAACAGATCGCTGGATCGCTGAGGTCTTATTGATGGCGCACTTGAATATGATCAGTAGCTTGTCTCCCGTGGAGGTAGCAAGCATCTCTTGATTTGAGTAGCCTTCCGGTCAATATGGCACAGAAATGTGTGTTGTGTTACTGGTTGCGATTTTGGTTAGATTTCACTCCTCTGTCCCTGAGCACGATGCTCACTCCTGCGTGGAAGCCTAGACACAAGCAGATGGGTGTGAGCAGCAGTTCAGGTGCATGTCAGGGGATAACCCCCAAGGAAGGAGGAACCCCTTCTTTGTGTGGGAGTGAGAAGTGGGCTGGAGCCAACGTTGCCAGACTTTCAGCTATGGCTCCGTTGCAACTTTGCCCCTAACCTTCAGAGCCTTCCCTGTCTTCCCCTACCTGTTGCACTTCCGCCTGTGACCAGCTCCACCATCTTTGACCATCCAGAAGCATCCTGTTCTTGCAAACCGCTCTCCTCTTTCTCCCATGCACTTTATCCAGATTGGCTCTAAACGAAGCCAGCTTTCTGATTCCGCCGTGAATCTCAGCAGACCCTGAGCATCCTGCCCACCTGGCAAAGTAAAGTAAATTGGCCTCTCTGCTTTTGGCAGGTTCTCCTTGGTACTGGCAGTGGATGCTGCAGTGGGGCCCCTTGACCCCTGGAAGTAGTAATAAGTGGTGGGAAGATCTCCTGTGTCTTCCCTGGGAACAGAGATAGGGGCCCCCATTGGTCACAGGTGAGGCGAGAGCTCTCGAGATTGCCAGGTGATAATTATTTGGATTTTCTGTTTGTGCTTCCCCCGCTGCCTTCTAGTTCCTCCTCATTTCCAAATGCACTGAAGTGTCAAAAAGAGTCTCCAAAGAATATGTGCAGGGTACCAGGGCTGTTTGTCTTCTCTGATTCTGTGCCCAGGGTGCACCGGGCTGAATTTCCTAACTAGGGCTGGTTAGATGGGTGCGTAGGGTCCCTGACAGCAGGATTCCTGTGGCTTGGGTTGTGAGGTGGAAGACGGAATGCTAGCCTATGAAGCTGCCTGTTCAGAGTTCGGAAACTGGAGATGTTGTATCCAGGCATGCTGGCTTGCCACAACTGTTGATGTGATAGGAACGTAGGAAGCTGCCATATACTGAGTCAGACCTTTGGTCTATCTAGCTCAGTGTTGTCTTCACAGACTGGCAGCGGCTTCTCCAAGGTTGCAGGCAGGAATCTCTCTCAGCCCTATCTTGGAGATGCTGCCAGGGAGGGAACTTGGGACCTGGATGCTCTTCCCAGAGCGGCCCCATTATCCCCTAAGGGGAATATCTTACAGTGCTCACACTTCTTGCAAAAGGTGACGTGGTTCCAAGAGTGTTTCTCTCCAAACTGCTCCATTTTCAGGCGAGATGGCTTACCTCTACTTCTTCCAGCTTTGGTCTTTAAATGGGTTCCTCCCCAATTTTCCAGGCATCTGCTCAGGCAGCCACCGGGAGCATCCATCAGGGTCAGGAGGATTTTGGGAGATTCCTCTGAATTGGAGAGCAGTTGTGTCCTTGGGACTTCGGAGTTTGGGGCCTCCTAATCCGGCTCTTCTCCCTGACTCTCTGCCCCATCTCCTCCTCGGAGGGCCCCCTCTTCCTTGAGGCGGTGTCTGTATGTTTTGTTCTTGTCAAGTTTGGGACTATCTCCGGATTGGAGAAACCACAGTAGCCCAATTCAGACATTATGTTGTACAAGTGTACAGATATATGTACACTTGTTTCTGTGCAAATGACTGTACCTGGGTTTGTTTTTAAAGTGAGCTTGGCTACTGGCCTTTCAAATGTGCAATAGAAATAGGAAGCCGACTTCTGTACCTGCGTTCAACATAACATGTGAATCACCATACCTGTGTACAGATCTGTCCCTGTGTGTGGTGTACGCTTGTGGTACGAGTGTTGAACAGAACGTGTGAATGGGTCTCGTCCATTCACTGCATGAGATCCAGTTGGCTAACTGAATCAATGCCAATCAACTGAACAGTTAATCGGGTTCCTGTATGAGCTGATCGATACAGTTTTGATGGCTTCATTTAATAATTAATTGACCAAATCTCACACCGCCCTGGACGGATGATTTGATTAGGGTCATCTTTATTAGCACGAAGTTATTTTGGTTTTCTTTTCTTTGTGCCACAGAGAATAAAGCGTCTGAACTTTTCGCTAGGGATTCGGCTTTTCCTGTGCTAGACAAGGCAGATGGATGTTGGGTTTATGAGATGATACTGTCTTTTTTAAAAAAAATGGCAATGCTTTAATGCGATCAGTGTGGGTTGGCAGAGACACTAATGTGCAGAATGCAAAGGCTCGTTGACAGGGCTGGGGAGAAGCAGCCTGCATTATTATGAAGCGAGCCTAGTATGCCTGGAATCCCTGATGTAGGATCTACAGCTCCAGTGATCAAGCCACATGTAGGTTCCATCCCCAGCGTGTGTGTTTGTGTGTATCTGCGAGCCTTTTCTGGTCTTCCTTGGAGGCTCAGCTACCTGTGCATGCTCTAGATTTCGGCAGGAGGAAGCAGGGCTCTGTGTGTGGTGGCCCCAGCATTGCAGAACTCCCTCTGCAGAGGTGTGCTGGTCTTGTGGTAAAAGGTAAAGTGTGCCATCGAGTCAGTGTCAACTCCTGGCGCCCACAGAGCCCTGTGGTTGTCTCTGGTAGAATACAGGAGGGGTTGACCATGGCCTCTTCCCACACAGTGTGAGACGATGATGCCTTTCAGCATCTTCCTATATTGCTGCTGCCCGATAGAGGTGTTTCCCATAGCCTGGGGAACATACCAGCGGGGATTCGAACCGGCCACCTCTGGCTTGCTAGTCAAGTTGCTTGCCCGCTGCACTATTAGGTAGCAAGCATGAATTGTTCCCGTTACTAAGCAGGGTCCACCCCTGGTTTGCCTATGAATGGGATACTATATCTGTAAGAGATTCCCCTCAGGGGATGGGGCCAATCTGGGAAGAGCATCTGAGGTTCCCAGTTCCCTCCCTGGCAGCATCTCCAAGATCGGGCTGAGAGAGATTCCTGCCTGCAACCTTGGAGAAAGCTGCTGCCAGTCTGTGCTGACAACGCTGAGCTAGACGGACCAAGGTTCTGACTCAGTAGAAGGCAGCTTCCGATGTTCCTTGGCGGGCCTTTGTCTTCCTATGACATCCGGTGTGGATCCAGAATTACTGGCTGCTGTTTCAAGCTTACCGCTTTTCCCCCCCTTCTATTTTGCATGTCATTTTCAATATGGTTAGCTGTCTGGTGAATTTTCTGCAAGATGCAAAGGCGTGACGTAAATGCTTTAACCAATAAGCAGAGGGAATTGCACTGTTGATGGGGAAGGGTTGCTCTACAGAATACAAGTCCCTGCCCCTAGGAATTCACAGTCTGATACAGAGGAGAGAATGGAGGCCGGTGATGAAGAAGAGGAAGACGTGCATTTATTTCAGTGGCATGAACTTGGCTATATTGGGGTTTAGAAACAAAGGGAAGCGTTTCCAGTTAAAAAAAAACTCTTGGGTAACAGGGCTAGAAAAGAACCTAGAGCGCTGCTGCCTGTTGGGGATGGTCGGGCTCAGGGGGAGCAGTGACTGTGTATACGGAGAAATATCCGCCATAGTGAAATATTCATGGTGGTAGTAGTAGTAGTACTGAGGGCCTATAGCTCAGTAGCAGAGCACTCCTTTGTGTGCATATTCGATCTACGGCATACCCAGTTAAAAAGGATCTCTCTTGGGACGGCCAAGAGAGTACTGCTGCCAGTCAGAGCGGACAGTCCTGGGACGGATGGAGTGGTGGTCTGCCTCGGGATGAGACGTGTCATGATCTAGAGCAGGCCTGCTCAACTTAGCCCCCACCCCCCCAGCTGTCTTTGGACGACAACTCCCATAATTCCCAGCCACAGTGGCCAATAGCCGAGGATGTTGTAGGCCAACATCTGCAGGGGGGCCGAAGTTGAGCAGCCCTGATCTAGAGACACTGTCCGTGCTATTTTAGGCTGCATGGACGGAAGCCGGTGACTGGATCCTGAGAGGTAACAGTTCCTGTGCTGGTCCCGTCGCCCTTGGAACCCTCCAGTCTCCAGTTCTGGGCCCCTTGTTTTAAGAAGGGTGTTGATAAACGGGAGGGGGTTCAGAGGAGGGCAGCCAGGGTGGCGGAGGGTCTGGAGACCAAGTCCTGTGAGGAATAGCCGGAGGAGCTGGGGACGGAGAGAGCCTGGGGAAGAGAAGACTCACGTGAGGTCTGAGAGTGCTCTTCGAATGCCTGAAGGGCTGTCACAGGGGCGGCGGGGCGGACTTCTTCTCTGCGGCACCTCCTCAGTTCTAGACCGATCTAGAACCATTAGGCGGAAATGGCAAGATGTAGGCTAGAGCCAAGCGGAGGAATTCCCTCACTGCCAGAGCTGTTGATCATGATATGCCTCATGCCCAGAGGGGAGCTGGCCATGCGGTGGCAAGCACGAATGGTCTCCTTTGCTAAGCAGAACCTGCCTTGGATGCTGTGAGATATTCCGCTTGGGGCCATAGTTTGGGGGAAGAGCATCGGTATGCTTGTGTGCAGAAGGTTCCCAGTTCCCTCCCTGGCAGCATCTCCAAAGAGATAGGGCTGGGAGAGACTCCTGCCTGCAACCTTGGGGAAGCCGCTGCCGGTCTGGGTAGACAATACTGAGCCAGACGGACCAAGAGTCTGACTCAGTATATGGCAGCTTCCTAGATTCCAGTGGCTGGCTTTCCTTTACTGGAGGCTTTCAAGCAGAGGCTGGGTGGCCACCTCTCAGGGATGCTGCTACAGAGCCCTGCACCGAGCCAGGGTGTGTGTGTGGTGGATTAGAAGGCCTCGGAGGTCCCTCTCCTCTCAAACTCTCTGATACTGCAGGGCTATTTCACATCCTCGGCTGCTTCTCCCAACGCTGTAGAAATGCCTTGCAGCAAGAAGGGCTTGCCTTCGGAGAGCCCCTCCTCAGATGGCGGCTGGTTGCCCGTGACAGGGGAGGAAAGCGGCCTCTGGAGACCCCGCCACAAAAGGGAGCCCCCTCCCCTGCCTGCCCCAAACAATAACTCTCTGCAACTCTCCCGCCCAGCCCTTCTCACCTTAATTATTATTTTTTGTAATTGCCAATTCCTCAGTAACAAAAGGCAGCGCCGGCAGCACCGAACTGGGTATGAATTATATTTCTGGAGCCGAGGAGGAGAGCGCCGTTACTCACCAAAGCAGCATAACAATCAGCCCCCAGGCGCTCGCTTGAATGTTCTGCACTTAATCACCGGGGTGAGCTATTTGGGGCTCCGTGGTGGGGCTGAGGCCCTTGTTTCCCCGTCCTGCTCCTGCTGTCGCGTTTTGAATGCAGAACACAGCGGTGCTGAGAAGCCGCAAAGATTCCCAGCAACCCTTTCCCTGCAGGCTCCCGGGCAGCTGCTCTGTGCTTAGTTGGGGGTCGTGCAAGGGGGGAATCGCCCCCCAAACTCCCCCAATATTGCCTGCAGGGCTGATAAAACTGAAACACAATTCAGATTCTGCAGGGACTTCGGATTGGAAGGGGGGAACCCTCCTGTTTCGAGTGCTAGACCTGATTCGTGGAAAGAGTGAACGAATGAAGCTTAGAGCATGTACAGAGAGTAGGGATGTCCACGCAACAGATTCTGCGTTTTGTTTCAAGCTCTAAAGAAAGCGCCGACGGCCTGCCACACCACCCACTTTGCTGTCGAAATAGCAGCCGAGCCAGTTGTTTCGATGAAACAAAACCCGAAATGTTTCGAGTGTGTTGGCCATCAGGGGAAATGGGGGAACTCGAAACAGCCCGTGGTTTCCCATGGCTAGCTCCTAGGGTCAGCAAAGTGGGTTGTGTGGTAGGGCATGATGCCTACCAAGCCCCATAACAAATTTTTAAAAATTGTTAAAAATCACCCGCTTGCCCGTTTCTTTGGTGAGTCGGGTGGCTATAGCAGCAGCAGCAGCAGCACAGCATATTATACTCGGTGCTGAGAAAGCCACAGAATCAAACCTTTTTTTGATTCCTTACGCCTTTTTTGCACATCCCTAACAGAGCATGTGGTAGCGCTCTTGACCAGCTCCTCAAGCATTCGCTTCTGCTGCTTTGTAGATCGCTTGCCTGGGGTGTGCCCTGAGAGTCGGACCGGAGCTGGACCGCAGAGAAAGAAGAGGGAGGACCGTGGCAGGTGGGAAAAGTTGTCGTCTTTCACAGTCAGCCGAAATGCATGGAGCTTGAGAGTCAGTAAGATCAAATCAATATGGCCAAGCCCCAGCCAGGCCCGCACATCTTGCCTCCGGGACCATCTCGGGATGAATGCGCATCGTGGTTTTTGACAAGGTTTACCGCCCTTGAGATGGAAAGCAGGTGATTGCCTTGTTGCACTTGCAGCTTTCTCTGTGTGATCACCACTTCTTTATCCCTCCCCCCACCCCCACCCCAGCAATTAGAATAAAATTGCAGTTATTTTGGCACAGAGGAAAGGGTCAAGGTGACAGTGAACAGTGTTGTCCTCCTCACTTCCTGGAGTAATCCTTGGAGAACATGCTTGCCATTCTTCCTTTCCATTCCTCTGGCAACATCGATGCAATTTTATAGTCGTTTTTGTGTGCTTAAAGCACTTAAAACACCCTTGCAGATTGGGCCACGGACAATCAAAGCACGAGCCCGCAGTGCAAACGGGAAGTCTTATTTGTTGATTTATTACATTTCTATCCTGCTCTTCCTCCGAGGAGCTCAGGTATACGCCGTTTTTATCCTCACAACAACCCTGTGAGGTAGGTTAGGCTGAGAGATACATGACTGGACCAGAGTCTTCCCAGTCCTAGCCCAACACTCTAACCACTATGCTATGCTGGCTCTCTGGCCACGGGGTCAGCTCTGATCCATCTCTGAGGGTGCAGATCTTGGCAAACATCACCATGAGTGTTCGTCCCCCCCCAAGTGGTACCGATCCCAGCTGGCGCTTGGACTTCAGCTACTGCCCTGTCCTCTCTCCTTCCTTCCCTTGCCTGCACCTTGCTTGTCGAACCCAAACTGCGGGTGCCATTTTGAAAGAGGCATTCTCTAAAGAAGAGTACCTCTTCTGAGAACTTGCATCTAAAGCGAGAAACCATTCTAAGGAAAGCTGCTCCTCTGCTTTGGAGCTTTTTCTTGGGGCTGCTTTGCTTCCAGTTCCCTGGCATGCTCCAGAAGATAGGATCTCGCCTCCCTCTCTAACCCCTGCCAGCAGCGTAGATGTGGGTCTTTGGTCTCTGAATCACACAATCATTTCCCCCCCCCTCGCTTTCTTTTGTGATGCTAGGGAATGTTTCACAACATTGAGAAGATGTAATGCTTCTCTGCAGACTAAAATAGGGGATAATGGTTATTCCGGCAATCCTCGCAGAGAGAACAAGCCATTCTGCATTGACAAGTGAGTCAACTGCTCTTCCAGTAATAAAGAGGACTCCGAGACAAGTGCTCGAAGTGTCAGGGCTGCCGTCTGATTGGAAAGACAGTCGCTGATTAACCCTAATGAATTAAATCCACCTCCATTTGCATGTGAATAAGCCCAATTGTTTCAAACGGGAGGAAGAAGCATTTTCTTTGGATACGTGTTGCTGTGGGCGCCATCTTGGAATTAAAAGCAATGAGCAGTTGGAAGGCAATCCGCTGCCTGGTAAATTGGGAACACCTTTGGATGTTTTCTTAAGGATCTTGATGGATCAGTGCAGGGGTTCTCATCCTTGGGTCCCCAGTTGTTGCTGGACTACAACTTCCATCATCCCCAGGTAAAACGGCCTTTGGCCAAATTCATGGAGGACAGGTCTGTCAATGGCTACTATATTTCTATAGGCTGAGTCTAAGCTCAGAGGCAGGATGCCTCCGAATCCCAGTTGCAGGGGAGCAACAGTAGGAGAGAGGGCATACCTTCCTCCTTTGCCTGTAGGCTTCCAGTGGCATCTGGTGGGCCACTGTGGGAAACAGGATGCTGGACTCAATGGGTTTGGGCCTGATCCAGCAGTATTTCTCTTAGTGTTACAGCTTTTTGGAGAGAGGTTTCTGGAGGAGAGGCCTCTCAATGACTGTTAGTCATGAAGACTGTGGAACCTCCAGATTCAGAGGCAGTATACCACTAGAAGCCAGCTACTGGGGAGCCATGGAGTAGGGACATGCCTTCATCTCTTGCTTGGGAGCATCCTAGAGGTATCCCGTTAGCCATGGAGGAAGCAGGGTGCTGGACTGAATGGACCTTGGGTCTAATCCAGATCTTATACTCAGATGGGCGAATGAAGAAGATTTGGAACGTCATGGACGGGAGCAGAGAGTCTCCAGTGAGCCTTCTTTGTAGATTGAATTTCCTTGCAAAGGATCTAATCGGGCTCCCCGCGGTTTCCTCAAGGATTTGCTGCACACACACACACCCCTCTCCAAAAAGGAACTAGATCGATGTGTGTCCTATTCCCACAATTGCTGCTCTCTCGGAGGACTCTGGGGCTTAGCAGGACCAATTTGGGTGCCTGCAGTTTGCACCTGAATGGCCGCCGAAGAGAGCTGCTGGCCTATATTTATCCCCTGGGTGTCGGATGGGTTGCCATGGCAGTCGAAGACGAGAGAGGTGGCAGTTTGAGGGGTGGGAGGGACGGGAAAGGAAGATGCTGGATTCCTCTGCAGAAATGCCCAAATGTTGTTATTATTATTATTATTTTAAGCCTGGATGTATTTTTAGCCCACTCTGCTGGCATCTGGCAAGTAGTGGCTTCGTCTCCAGCATTCTCGATGCTATCATGGCGATGGGACATCACAGGCCCCAGAGGTGTTCTTGGCGGAGCCTTCTGTTCGCAGCCTTCGCCGGGGTGTCATTCCAGGAGGTGCTGGAAAGGGGTGATGCAGTGAGACCAAGTCAGGCAGCCAGGGAGAGAGGGGAAGAGTTTGCACCCGGCACCTGGAGAGCCCTGGGCCGGATCCGAGGCGGCAGCTGCCCCTTTGCACTGGCGGAAGAGTGGTGGAGACGAAACCTGTTGGCTGAGTGCGTTGGAGCAGGGTTCTTGGCCTCCTTGGGTCCTTGGATGATGACGGAAAATGACTCCTGTTATCCCCAAAGCCATTGTGTCTGGGGGTGATGGGAGTTGTAGTCCAGCAGGCCTAAGGAGAACAGTGTTCTCTGTAACCCTGGATCTCCAGATGTTGTTGACTACAGCTCTCTCTATCGATCTATCTACCGACCTATCTATTTAATTTATCATATTTGTAGACTGCTCCAAACGTCCATCTCTGGGCGGTTTGCAACAATGGCCTTCGGCCATTGCAGCGGGGGATTATGGGAGTTGTAGTCAGCAGTATCTGGGGACCGTGTTACAGGGAACACTGGTTGAGAACCCTGGCTTTAGAGGGAGGGAAAGAGTGGATCTTGTCCCCAAGGCTTCCACATGATAGAGTTGCCCACAGTGTTCCCTCTAACAGGGATTCCCAGATGATGTTGACTACAACTCCCAGAATCCCCAAGCCAAAGGCCATTGCAGCTGGGGATTCTGGGAGCTGCAGTCAACAACATCTGGGAATCCCTGTTAGAGGGAACACTGGTTGCCCAGTATAGATTTCTAAGATCTGTAAAGATCGTGTTAGCCGTATCATCTTCTAGAACAGGGTTTCTTAACCTTGGGCCCCCAGATGTTGTTGGACTACAACTCCAATCATCCTGAGCCTCAAAGGCCATGTCTGGGGATGATGGGAGTTGTAGTCCAAAAACATCTGGGGGGCCAAGGTTAAGAAACCCTGTTCTAGAAGACTCTAGATATGTAAACCACTTTGGAAACTTTTGTTGAAAAGTGGTATATAAGTATTTGTTGTTGTTGGGGTGTGTGTGTGTTGGGGCTGCGGCGGCTGTGGTGACAGTACTCTATCCTCCTTTGGAGATGCCTAAAGTGAGTTAAAGTGCATGACTAGTAGGAGAAGCTGGCCCAGATGCTGGCTTGGCTGGGAAGGAAGAGGGCAGTCTGGACTCTCTGGAGAGAGTTGCAGGGCAGCTCCTAAACATGGGGAGCAGGGGATTCTTGATTCTACCACTCAGGACTCCAGGGTGCAAGAAGGAAGGTAGACTGCTACTGACATCAGGGCTTGACCAAGTGCAATATTGGGACTTGATCAAATAATAAGTGGCTGGGACTGGCGCCTTGCCTGTAGGAGTGCCAATCAGATACGCCAAGGGTTCTTACATTTGGGTCCACAGGTGATGTTGGACTACAACTCCCATCATCCCCAGGCCATTGTGGCTGGGGATGGTGGGAGTGGTATCCAACGACATCTGCAGACCCAAGTTTGTGAACCTCTGAGATATTGCCTTTAGTGGCCGGAACAAGGAGGATAAGCTGCATAATGCCCGGAACCCATCCTGTATGGGTTCATTTGCCATTTGCCATTTGTCAGTGGCCATTTGCCAGTGTTTTTCCCCATGAGCTAGTCAGCCAGGGGAGCCTTGCTTGTGTTCTGTTAGCCTTTACAGAAATGGGGATGTTTAAGTCTTGAGACAGCATTCCAATAACAAAAGTCAAAGATAATGCGTTTGAGATTTTCGCGTGCCGACTTCTCTGGCTTAGCCGTGAGCTGGGAGGCTGTGCGGTTCTGTCAGCCACAAGGCCCAACATGGCTCTTTCCCCTGGGGAAGAGAGTCTGCTTTTTGGCCCAGGGGTGGGAGTGGACCAGCCGAGTCTGCCTCGAGGGGGCTAGCAGGATGCAGCCAAGGGCCAAACACCTTTGCGGAGAGAAGGCTTCCGTGGCTAGGGCTGGAAGTTTGCGGGGTGCACCGTTTAAATAATAATAATAATAATAGCAAAAGACATTTTTCATTAAGCTTCAGAGCTGCAGCAAGCTTTGCAGATTAAACATTAAATCACGCTCTGACAGATAATGTCGCATCCTGAAGGTTTTTTGAACAGTTCTGGAAAAGAGAATGTAAAAGAATATTAAAAAAAGGGAATGTAGAAATAACTGATATTTTGGTGTGTGTATGGATAGTGTGTGTCTGTCTTAAGTCAGGGGTTCTCAACTTTGGGTCCCTAGATGTTGCTGGACAATGTGGCAGGGGATGATGGGAGTTGTGTTCCATCAACATCTGGGAAGCCCACGATTGAGAGATGCTTGTCTACGCCACCACAATTGCTAGGTCCCAGGAGTTGAAGGTCTTGGACCTTGGAGAAGCTGCTGCCAGTCTGTGTAGACAATACTGAGCTAGCTAGACCAATGGTCTGACTCAGTAGATGGCAGCTTCCTATGTTCCTATGAAGGTCAGCAGTGGAAAGGGATCGGCTCCAAATGGGAAACAGACAGGGGAACAGGACCACGGCCAGCTCCCAGGGCTGTCTTCAGGGCATCCACTGGGGGGATAGAAGGATGGTGCTTCAGCAGAGACCTGTTGAGCTCTGCTCTCCAGCTCCTGTCTCCAGAGCTTAAAGCTACCCCTGCTAACTGAGCCAAGAGGCACCTTTTTAAAAGTGGTGATGCTCTTTATTGAGCAGGGGGAGAGAAACGGGCCCTGCTCAACCCCAGCATAGCATCCCTCCAGTGGCTGTTGCTGGTATCTTCCTTATGTTTCTATTTAGAACAGGTCTGCTCAGTGTAGGCCCCACCCAGCTGTTTTTGGACTACCGCTCCCATAATCCCCAGCCACAGTGGCCAATCGCCAGGGATTATGGGAGTTGTAGGCCAAACATCTGCAGGAGGGCCAAAGTTGAGCAGCCCTGATTTAGACTGTGAGCCCTTTGGGGACAGGGGACCATCTTATTTAGGGCGAGGGTGCAGTCTCTGGTTGCGGTGGAGAGGACCAATCTGATATGGCGAGAGCGTCCCGCCCTGACCCGTCCCACAAACTATCTGTGTCCTCCTCTAGCTGAGGGGCTTCTGGACCCCGGGTCACTCACGGCACACACTGAACGGTGGGCAGCCCTCTGAGTATTGCGGTCAGGAGGAGGAGGAGCGAGTAGCACCTTCAGCTCCACTTTGGCTCGTCTCTGAGTGTTCCTCTGGCCATCCTCCCATTCGCCTGTGGGGCAGACTGAGCTGGTAGAGTCCTGAGCTGGGAGAAGGTGCTGCTTTGGCCTGCAGGGAAGGGATCGCATTTCTCATGTGTTTTTTTAAACCGACTGTTTGAGTACAGAAAGTCCGTGCATCAGGGTGGAATGTTCTAGCCCAGCTCGTTGCATGCTGTGCTGGTTTTCTGTTTTCTTTTAGCGGAGAGAAGTGTTCAAAAATGTGACACAGAGAGAGAGCCTAGGAGAGGAGAGCTGGTCTGGTGGTAGCAAGCATGACTTGTCCCCTTAGCTAAGCAGGGTCTGCCCTAGTTTTATCTGAATGGGAGACTAGAATGTGAGCACTATAAGAGATTCCCTCTCTGGGAAGAGCAGAAGGTTCCAAGTTCCCTCCCTGGCAGCATCTCCAAGATCGGGCTGAGAGAGACTCCTGACTGCAACCCTGGAGAAGTCCCTGCCAGTCAGTGTAGACAATACTGAGCTAGATGGACCAAGGGTCTGACTCGGTAGAAGGCAGCTTCCGATATTCAGGCCACACCACCCTGAACACAGCTCATCTCATCTGATCTCCGAAGCTAAGCAGGTTGGGCCTGGTTAGGACTTGGATGGGAGACGGCCTGGGAATACCTTTTCTTGTAGGCTTGGAGACGGGTCTCTACTCAGTAGCAGAGCATCTGCTTGGCACGCAGGAGGTCTCAGGTACACTCCTGGCAGCATCTCCAGGTAGGGATGGGAGAGACTCCTGCCTGGAACCTTGGAGAGCTGCTGCCAGTCAGTGCAGACAATACTGAGTTAGAGGGAGCAAGGGTCTGACTCAGTAGGAGGCCGCTTCCTCTGTTTCTCTTTGGGAAACACGCCTTGGTTCACGTGGCCCTCGCCGGACCCTTCCCCTCATGCTATAGCAAGAGGCTGCTTGTAGTGGGGGAGGCCACGGGGCTTTTGCTACAGCCAGCTGGGATATTTTGCCCTGCCTTTGAAGGGCAGGCCTGGCGAGGGGGGGGGAGATCTGGAGGAGGTCCATGCCCAGCAATGAGAAATGCAATGAGCAATGAGGTGCAATGAGAAATCAAAATGAGCCCAGCGGCGGGCAGGGCGAGCAGGAGGGCTGCCTCTCCTCAGGGTGGACTCCAGAGTCTGAGGGAATGTGCCTCCCCCAAGCCAGAGGGCCGTGGGTGAAGGCCCCCATCCACTGGCTGCTTTCTTGCTTGGAGACCCAGTCCGAAGACTCTGTCTAAGGGCAAAGATGGGTGGGATGCAAAATGACCTCAGCGTGCGGTTGGTTTCTTCTTGGCTTTGCGGCTGAGCTGACGGACATCCCTATCAGCGAATCATATGCTTGCTTAACTCTGTCTTCCTCCCTCCTTTGAAATGCTGCGGGGATGCCTCCCTCTCACCCCATTTAGAGTTCTGTGTACATGTTTTGTTTGTATGTATATTTATCTGTCCATTCATTGCTAGAACACTTAAAAGTGGAAATCCCCGGGAGGGAAGGGGGAGGTGTCGGTGACAGCACAGGCGTCAGCCAATCAGTACTATGCAGAATCGGGTTTTTTTTCCCTGCACCGCCCCACCCGCAACCAAATCTCAGCCTCCAAACCGGAATGGGCATGTTCGAACGGGACGTTGTGAAATAGCTTCCAAGCAGCCCCACGACTCGATGCCATGACTGAGTGACAGAGGACCTGTTTTTGGCGGTGGGCTGGAGATGTCCCTGATTCCATTCCCAGCATCTCCAGTTCAAGCAGGGGAAGGCAACCTTGCCTCTCCAGCGGTTGTTGAACTACAACTCCCATCACCCCCAGCCACCATTTATGGAGTTGTCGTCCTACGTCCAAGCGTACCCAAGGTTGCCTACCCCGGAGTTAACGAACCTCTCTCTCTTTCTCCCCCCACCCACCCACCCCAAAGCCTTGGAGAGCTGCTGCCGGTCAGAGTGCTCTCCCGGAAACCCGACGGACCAGTGGCTTAATTAGGCGCATGGCCGCTTCCCCTGCCTCCCTCTCTGTCCTGCCCGGCCCTCTTTCCCGGCTGCTCTTTGGGGCACCGTGCCCACCTGCCAGCCACTCTGTGCCTTTTCCTTTGCCAGGCACAGCCTCCTCTGCCCGGATCCTTCCTCCTCAGCACGGTGGGTGCCAAGCCCTCCGTCCCACCCCAGCTCCAAACCATACGCTCCGTCCCCCGCGGGACTTCTCCGTCGACTGCCAGCTCCTTGCTGCCTGAGTGGGAGCCGTGGCCTCCCCTTCGCACCTCCCCAGCGTGGGTGCCCGGCTCAGCCGCAGCAAGTAAACAAGCCCTGCTTGGCACGGCCGGCTGCAGCCTGATGCCGAGTGGGGGCTTTCTGGCTGCAAAGGAGAGCCTTGGCCGGGCTCAGCCTCTGGTTGCCCGGATCCCTGCCTGGGGCCCTGGAGAACCGCTTGGCCTGTCAGAGGAGAGGGTGGCCTGCAGCCGCCCACCCACCTTCCCTGCAAACTAGCGGGGGTCCTGCGAGTTGGGAACTCCAGAGGGCAGAACTTGGACCCCAGGCCGAAGAGCGAGGGAAGCGCTCTGCTCGAGAGCTTTCTCTGCGCTAGGGGCCCCCCAGCTTCGGTCCCCAGATGTTGCTGGACTACAACTCCCATCATCCAGGCTCAGTGGCCAAAGGCTGGGGGGGTGATGGGAGTTGTAGTCTGACAGCATCTAGGAACCAAGCTTGTGAGCCCCCGGTATGGACAATATTGAGCCAGGTCGGGCCCCTTCCAGTCCCAAAGTAGCCCACAGCACAGAGTGGACCGACTTCTGAGGACGAAAGGCGTGACACCTGCACTGAGTGAGGGGGTGGACTAGAGCACCTCCCAGGGTCCCTCTCATGTCTAAAAATTTTTTTTAAATATAAAAGTGTGTGTGCGTGTGTGTGTGTGTGTGTGCGTGTGTGTGTGTGTATCACACACACATATATACAGGCACTCTATGGTCGTCTCTATATAAACCTGATGGATCTCCCTCTGCTTTCCCTCAGCGCCACGGGCCGCAAGAGCATCTCGGAGGCCATGCAGCAGGCTCCCCTTCCTCCCCTGACGCCCCCTTGATGGCGCCCGCTCACCTGTAGGATGCCTGCCCTCCCCTCCTCCTCCTCCCTGGCATGTCATCGGCAGCCGGCCTCCCCGGATGAGGACCCCGCCCTCCACCATGAAGGATGAGCGGAGCCTGCACAGCAGCGCGGTGGCCTGGCTGGTCTGCTCGGGGTTCTCCCTGCTGGCCAACGCCTGGGGCATCCTCAGCGTGAGCGCCAAGCAGAAGAAATGGAAGCCGCTGGAGTTCCTCATCTGCACGCTGGCCGGGACCCACATCCTTAACACCGCCATCCCCATCACCATGTACTCGGTCGTCCAGCTCCGCCGGGAGCACTCCGACTACGAGTGGAACGAGGGCCTCTGCAAGGTCTTCGTCTCCACCTTCTACACCTTGACCTTGGTCACCTGCTTCTCGGTCACCTCGCTCTCCTACCACCGGATGTGGATGGTCCGGTGGCCCGTGAACTACAGGCAAGTCCTCTCGGCTCCAGAGTCCTGGGGCGGCAGCCGAGGAAGCTTCTTCCTCCCGAGAACCGAACCCAGGCCCAGATTATCTGGAGAGCTTCCGCCCCAGCTGGCCACAGCAGTGTGGTCCCCCAAGATTCGGGCTCTCCATGAAATGTGCAGGGAATGGTTGGCATTCTCTTTCCTAGCAGGCCCAAACTGGCACCGACAGGTTTATTGTGACTAGGGATGTGCCCGAATCGGATTGTTCAGTTCAAATTTGAATCGAATCTGAATCAAATTTCAAAAATTTATTTAGAATTTGAATCAGATTTTGAAAATTCATTTAGAATTGATTCGATCCTGTTTTAGCGCCTTTTTTTAACCAATCAGAGGGCCGGGATGGTTTTTTAAAGGTGCCAAACGGCCCTCAAATCAAAATTGAAAATGCAATTCAAATTAGAATCGAGTTCCCCTTTTAAGGGGTGAGTCGATTCGAATCACTCAGATTCGAGTTGACTCCATTTGAATTTAAATCCATTTGCACGTCCCTAATTGTGACTTGCACTTTCATGCCCTAGACCTCACTTGCATGAAATGGTCTAGAAGGTTGGTAGGGAAATATCGACAATTGCTAGATGGCGTGCCAGGACATGCTAGGTGCACCATCAGAGAGCATCTAGAAAGCTGTGAGAAATGAATACGTTACAGCTTCCAAGATTCCAGGGTGTCCAGACCACTCACCCAGAGAGGAGGCTGCCCTCCCTGTCTCTGAGTGAGTCTCTGCTCTGACTTCATCACCTTCTAGTCAGCCTCTGCTGGGAGTGAGTAATTCTGCCCTGTCTTTGGGTCCGGAGCATTTGGGTTGTTCGGTTCCTCCTGGTGCAGACACACAGTAGAATTACCTTCTCTCAGAAGAAGAGGAGGTCTCTGAGGTCTCTGCATGAGTTATTGTTCTGGGCTTTCTGCCATCTGATAAAAGTCATAGGCCCTCTGGATAATGGATGCTGGGCACAAACGACAGAAGGTTGTCTCCTGGGGGAAGCAGATCGTTGGACTAGAGCAGGGATCCACAACTTTGGCCCTCCAGCTGTTTGGGGACTACAAGTCCCATCTTCTCCAGCCACAGTGGCCAGTAGTCCAGGATGATGGGAGCTGTGGGCCCACATCTGGTGGAGGGCCATAGTGGTGCCACCCTGGACCAGAGGGACCATTTATTCAGACCCAGCAGGGTTCTTCTTAGGTGGGTCGCCGCAGATTTCTCCTTAAAAATGTAGGCGCTCCTCTCACGTTGGAACGTGTGAGGAGAGGTGATGCCATGAGGGCTTGAGGAGGAGAGGACCTTCCGGCCCTTCTGGTCTCTGCCTGGAATGGGCACAGAGATCAAGCCCACCATTTTTTCCCCTTGCAGTTTATAGCTTTCAAGCGAAGGAAGGAAAGAAGAGAGCTGGTCTTGTGGTAGCAAGCATGAATTGTGCCCTTTGCTAAGCAGGGTCTGCCTTGGTATGCATTGGGAGGGGTGACTACATGTGAGCGCTGTAAGATGTTCCCCTGGGAGCCATAGCTTAATGGTAGAGCCCCTGCTTTGCATATAGAAGGCCCTGGGTTCCCTCCCTGGCAGCATCTCCAGGTAAGGCTGGGAGAGGCTCCTACCTGCAACCTTGGAGAAGCCGCTGCCAGTCTGTGAAGACAATACTCAGCTAGGTGGACCAAGGGTCTGACTCGCTAGAAGGCAGATTCCTATTTTAAATTTGCGGAGGAGAGCTGGTCTTCTGGTAGCAAGCATGAATTGTCCCCTTTGCTAAGCAGGGTCTGTCTTGGTTTTCATTTGGATGAGAGATTACATGTGTGCACTGTAAGATACTCCCCTCAGGGAATGGGATCTTGGCTCAATGGAAGAGCATAAGCCCTGCTAACTAAGCAAAGAGACACCTTTTAAAGTGGTGATTCTCTTGTGTTTAGCAGTGGGGGAGCAACTGGCCCTATCCATCCCCAGCACAGCATCCCTCCAGTGGCTTGTTGCTGGAATCTACCTTATGCTTCTTTTTCGACTGTGAGCCCTTTGGGGACAAGGGACCACCTTGTTTAGGTATTGTTTATTTTTCACTGTAAACCGCTTTGAGAACTTTGGTTGAAGAGGGATATAAAAATACCTGCAGCAGTAGTAGTAGTAGTATCAGCATCTGTATGCTTGCCTGCAGGAGGTCCCAGGTTCCCTCCCTGGCAGCATCTCCAAGAGAGGGCTGAGAGAGATTCCTGCCTGCAACCTGGGAGAAGCCACTGCCAGTCTGGGTAGACAATACTGAGCGAGTTGGACCGAGGGTCAGACTCGGTAGAAGGCAACTCCCTACCTTCCAAGGCCGGAGGGAAGGAAGAGAGGGGAAAGTGAGAGCAAAGTCAGGCGAGCGGCTTGGGGTCCCCTCCGCGGCCTAAGGGGCCCCCGTCTCCCTTTCCCTCCCTTGCAGGCTGAGCAACACGCGGAAGCAAGCCGTCCACACGGTGATGGGCATCTGGATGGTGTCCTTCATCCTCTCCACCTTGCCGGCGGTGGGCTGGCACGACACCACGGAGCGCTTCTACGCCGCCGACTGCCGCTTCATCGTGACGGAGATCGGCCTGGGCTTCGGCGTCTGCTTCCTGCTGCTGATCAGCGGGAGCGTGGCCATGGGCGCCATCTGCGTGGGCATCTCCCTCTTCCAGGCCTTCTCCATCCAGGCGGGGCACAACGTCGACAAGAACAAGTTCAACGTGCCCACCATCGTGGTGGAAGACGCCCAGGGCAAGCGCCGCTCCTCCATCGACGGGTCGGAGCCCGTGAAGACCTCCCTGCAGATCACCTACTTGATCACCGGGATCGTTTTCATCTACGACTTCCTGATGGGCCTCCCTATACTGGTGAGTCTGGTCCACCGTGCCCTCAGATGTTGTGGACTACAGCTCCCAGCAGCCCCTGCTGCAATGGCCTTTGGCTGGGCATTCTGGGAGTTGTAGTCCACAACATCTGGGAAGCTCTGTTAGAGGGGACACTGGTCTGGTCGTGGGTACTGGGGGATGGGAGCAGGGGGCTCTCTGAAGCTTCCGTCTGGGTCAGGTTGTGCCTTCTCCAACGTGAGTCCCCAGATGCTGTTGGACTACAACTCCCATCATCCCTGGCCTTCTGCCATTATGGTGGGGAGAAGAACTGTTAAGGTCATAGGTTCTCCAACATGAGTCCCTAGATGTTATTGGACTACAACTCCCACCACCCTCTGCCTTCTGCCATTATGTTGGGGGATGATGGGAGTTGTAGTCCCATCTCCAACTTTGATCTGCAGCTTGTTGCAGCGGAGCTGTAGCTCTGCGGTGAAACACCGGCTTCACGCGCAGCAGATTCTCCATCCAGTTCCTTTCGGGACCCTGCCTGAAACCCCAGAAAGCGGCTTCTGGCCAGTGCAGGCCACCCTGAGCTGGATGGACCGGGGTCTGACTCTGCACAAGGCAGCGTCCTCTGTCCATGCGCTGAAGAGGCTTCTGAACTAGCTAGAAAGCTGAGACACACACACACAGCCTGTGCTCACGATCGAGAAGAAGGCAAGCTGTGGGAGCTGTGGGCGCACTCTTGGTTTTTGGCCATGGGCTTGCAGACCCCTAGGGCAGGGTTTCTCAACGGGTGGGTCGCCAGATGTTATTGGACTTCAACTCCCATCATCCCCAGCCCCAGTGGCCTTTGTTTGGGGATGATGGGAGTTGAAGTCCAATTACATCTGGGGACCCACACGTTGAGAAGCCCTGCCCTTGGGTAAGACGGAGGGGGAGCAATCTTGTGGGAGGCGGGAGGCGGGTAGGACAGCATCGTCCTACCCGGCCTTTTAACGAGGTGGGAGGGAAAGCCGTCCTGCCCGGCGCCTCCTCTCACAGACGATCGCTCCCCCCTCTTCCTACTTAGGGTTTTGCTAACCAGGCGCACACACCGCTCCCAAAGCTGGGCAGGCAGCCCGGGGTTCCCAAGGTCTTCCAGCTGTGGCTGCCTTCTGGCTGGGGATGACTGCGGTTGTAGCTTAGCAGCGTCTCTGGAGTATCCCTGTCCGGCTCGGTGAGCCATCCTGTGAGCTGGCTCGCTGCTGGCTGGAAAAGTCGGAACAGGGGACACTCCTCCTCCTGCTCTCAGTTTGCCAACTGAGCCCTGGGAGCGGAGTGGGTGGTTTATGGTGCCTCCGAAAACCTCTCCCCCACGCCACCGCTGTCACCGCCTTTTTGGGGAAAGAGGACGCCTGCCAAGGCTGGATTCCATCCCTCCCCTGTCCCCCTTCCCAGGACCTTCCTGCAGACTGCTGAGGCAACTCCTGCTAAACATAGCTGCTTCCGGGTGAGGTGGGAATCAAAATGGCATCTCGGAGGCCTTCCCCCCCGAATGGGGCCAGCCTCCTGGCATGCGGCTTTATTTTTTAAGGACAGTTCCTCCTGTGTGGTGCAGGGCCAAGCCGAGAACTCCAGCTGACAGGGCAAATTCCATCCTCCTTTGGAACATAGGAAGCTGCCACATACTGAGTCAGACCCTTGGTCCATCTATCTCAGTACTGTCAGCACAGACCAGCAGCGGCTTCTCCAAGGTTACAGGCAGGAATCCCTCTCAGCCCTATCTTGGAGAAGCCAGGGAGGGAACTTGAAACCTTCTGCTCTTCCATTCCCTAAGGGGAATATCTTACAGTGCTCACACAGGTAGTCTCCCATTCAAATGCAAACCAGGGTGGACCCTGCTTAGCTAAGGGGACAGTTCATGCTTGCAACCACAAGACCAGCTCTCCTCCTTGGAACATAGGAGGCTGCCATATACTGAGTCAGACCCTTGGTCCATCAAGCTCAGCATTGTCTACACAGACTGGCAGCAGCTTCTCCAAGGTTGTGGGCAGGAATCTCTCTCAGCCCTATCTTGGAGATGCTGCCAGGGAGGGAACTTGGGGCCTTCTGCATGCAAGCAGGAAGATGCTCTTCCCAGAGTGGCCCCGTCCCCTAAGGGCATATTATCTTACAGTGCTCATGTGTGTAGTCTCCCATACAAATGCAAACCAGGATGGACCCTTCTTAGCAAAGGAGACAATTTATGCTTGCTACCACAAGACCAGGTCTCCTCCCATAAGGAAGGCTTTGTTTTGTTTTGTTTTGTTTTGTTTTATTAATACCACCCTTCCTAAAATGGCTCAGGGCAGGTTACACTAAAATCAAGAATACATGATAATTAAAATAAAAAACCAATTAAAAGCAGATTGCCGTGTTTCCCATACGTACGTTACCTCGGGATGCAGGGATTTTTCCTGGATTACCTCTGGGGACACCTTTCACTCTTACAACAGTAAGGGACACACACATCTCAGTTAGCTCCCGGAATAATGTCGCATCCTTATTGAAAGTTGGGACAAGTTCCTTGTTTTCAAAACAACTTTTGGATTACATTTGGGGTTTCCAGGACAAAAGGTTTTTTGCTGGCCCCTGTTCCCTTCTGGAGGGGAAATAAAAGGAGAGTAAATATGGGAGACAGAGACATCATATACCTTGTTCCCCCCAAAGCAGAGGAAAGAGGGAATGTTGTTTGTTGAAACAGAAGAGAGAGCAAAACGGAGGGAGAGAGAAAAGCGATGAATTGATATTGATCCCTCCGTGCTAAAACGATCCCTTCCCAAGTCTTGGACATTGCTTAAGACCCCCCTGAGCTGAGTTCTGGCTTTTTTAAGATAGCTTAATTGGGGGGGGGGGTCTGGTTGTTGGAGAAGTTTGCACCAACACGGAATTTCTCTCATGCTGTGCATTCCCCCGAGGACTGGAGGGAGGGAAAGGGCTGTACGGCTTGAGCAGCACAGGCGAGTGGAAAGGACTCCGTGTTCTTTTGATGTTTGCTCGGAAAAGGTGTCACGCCCCGAGGGAAGGATGAAAATCTCTGCTGCAATTTACATTCTAAAACGCTGGAGAAATTCAGCAGATCTTTCCTCTTTCATCTCTCAGACTCCTACAATTTACAGTCCACAGGCTGAGAGCAGCACTGGCCGCCAGGGAGGGGCTGGTCTCATCCGGGGCGGGGTGCAGAGGCTGGGGTGCAGCCCCTTGAGCTGCTATTGGCTTTGCTGCTGTGATGTCACAGAGTCCTCTTGGGCAAAGCAGAGGGGGCACTATGGAAAGCTTAGAATTTGACTTTTTGGGACGCCTGGAGCAAACTTCGATGAGGATATATATAATTTCAAATGACAACTTGCGAATCCAGTTGCAGGGGAGTAACAGCAGGAGAGAGGCATGCCCTCATCTCCTGCCTACGGGCTTCTCGGAGGCATCTGGTGGGCCCCTGTGTGAAACAGGATGCTGGACTAGATGGGCTTCCTTGGGCCTGATCCAGCAGGCCTGTTCTGATGTTCTTATTAATCGGTTGCAAATCTGCACTTGCCATTTTTACTTCCAGCCCAATTTGATGCAACTGAGCATGCTGCTGAGTGGCGCTGCATGCGCTAAGCCCTGAATGGCTTAGGTGTGGGTTACCTGAGAGGCTGAACGTGCCTTTCTCCACGAGATCCCCACCGCTCCTTAAGATCGTTGGGAGGGATCCATATTCGGAAGCAGATCGGACCTTCTCAGTTGATGCCTCTGGATTGTGGAACGTGTTTCCCGTGGATATAAGAGGATTATCTTCTTGGAGGCCTTTCAGGAGAGCCTTAAAGGCCCATCTTTTTCGCCTGGCTTTTAAACTAGTGTTAGTTCTAATCTGGTTTTAAAAGTTTTCTAGTTTTGTTTTATTATGTGTGTTTGTTTGTTTTTAAAATTAATGTAAACCACCCTGAGCCACTTTAGGAAGGGCAGTATATCAATTGAACGAATACATGCATACATACTCAATTTATGAAGATCAAATTCAGTTTGATTTGAATTTGGCTTACACTGGGATGTTAATGAAACATTGATTAATAGGAGGGGAACCACTGTTGCTGGCCTCGATTAGTCTGAATGTCTTTCTGCATTCCGGTCTGTGTCTCCTCTCTCCTTTCTTGCCCCCAATTTAAATTCAAAGACGTCTGTAATTGGATGGCTTTGGCACTACGCAGCCTGGCCACCGCGTTCCGGGCAATTCAGAGGCAGGCGTCCAGAGGAGCGCTTCCTGCAGCTCTATTTTGTTCTAAAGGGGGACGGTGATGCCCTTATTTGCACTCAAAATGAATTCCTCGCTTAGGCACCCTGCCCCCTCCCCAGTTTCTCCCTCTGTTAAAGTTGAGATTGTAAGATCCTTGGGGCCAAGGCTCTTATCTCTTACTGTAGTTGTGCTTATCATGATCCAGCAGGTGAAGAGAAGGCCCCCCAACCAACGCTGGCCGAGTCAGTGCCTGTGAAATCAGGGAGGGCCTTGTGGTCATAAGCATGAATTGCCCCCTTTGCTAAGCCGGGTCTGTTCTGCTTTGCATTTGGATGGGCCCCATGGGGATTGGGAAGTCCCACATTGAGTATATTGTGCAAACAGCATCGAGGTTATCCGTGGCTATCAAGAGGTTTTTCTATACTAAAGGAGGAGAACTAATTCCAGCAACCTTGAAGCTCTTTTGAGGCCAAAACTCTAGCCCAAGTTCTATATAGGGCACAAGTGGGTGTGTTCCTCAACTGAGTTTCCACAGGGCGAATCCAAACATAATTCTTGCAGGCTATTTTTGCTGCCCCCTGATGTGTGCCTAAAGTAGTGCTTAGATTAAAGGTAAAGTGTGCCGTCAAGTCAATTTTGACTCCTAGCACCCACAGAGCCCTGTGGATTTCCTTTGGTAGAATCCAGGAGGGGTTGACCATTGCCTCCTCCCGCGCAGTCTGAGATGATGCCTTTCAGCCTCTTCCTCGATCGCTGCTGCCCAGTATAGTACCCGGGGGGATTCAAACCGGCAACTTTCTGCTTGTTAGTCAAGCATTTCCCTGCTGCGCTACTTAAAGTGACAGTGCTTAGATTGGAATGCCACAAATTGAGGTGAGAGCTTGGAAGTGTACAGTCAGCTGTTGGCTTAAAGTTCAGTTCTTTCCAATGGATTAACTCCCTTGGTCCTCTCAGATGGCCATCTCTCCAAGTGGAAAGGGGAAATTACAAAGAGGCTGCTGCCACTGGGTCTTTCAGTGGAACTCCTTGTTTCCTTAAGCTGTGAGCAAGCCCAACGGATATTTTCTCATCTAGAATATCAAAATGATGTTAACGGATTGCCCAGGTACATGAGGGGCTGGGCAGCAAAATTTGTATGGGAACCTGTGAGTTATTTAACAGCGTTTTCCTTCCCCAAGCGGAGGAAGGAATTCTTCCGAGCAAGACATAATCTTCTCCCCTCCGCACTCCTGCAGGGTCAATACTTGAAAGTGCAGTTGGCAGAAAGAACCTGCCTGTGGCGGGGCAGAGGAGGTAGAAACGGCCCCACATGCCCTGTTATCCTGCCCTTCTTACAAGGACTCCAGTACAAGATCTATTTCCCCTCTATTAAAGGTTGGAGGGGTTCTATACCAAGCTATTCCTCTCTGACACAAATCAAATCGTCACCTGTGCAGTAGCTAAATTTTGTGTCACCGCAGTGAGAACATGACCACAATTGGTGCAGTCATGATCCAGTTGGGTTGCTATATTTTTATGTACTTATTGCTTGTTTGTTTTTAAATTTTGTCTTTGGCCTTTGATCGAAATAGAACATGGATTTGGTTTGGATGGGTGACTACGTGTGAGCGCTGTGAGATATGGGGCCGTAGCTCAGTGACAGAGCCTCGGCTTTGCAGGCAGGAGGCCCCAGGTTCACTCCCGGCACCACCTCCAGGTAGGGCTGGCAAAGACCCTGGCCTGAAACCCTGGAGAAGCTGCTGCCAGCCAGTGCAGGGCAGTGCTGAGTGAGATGGACCAAATGTCTGACTCGCTATAATGACGACAACAAATATTTATATCCTGCTTTTCAACAAAAGGTTCCAAAGCAGTTTATATAGAGAAATAATCAATAAATAAGATGGAACCCTGTCCCCAAAGTACACACAATCTAAAAAGAAACATAAAGGTAGACACCAGCAACAGCCACTGGAGGTCCTGTGTTGGGGGTGGATAGGGCCAGTTGCTCTCCCCCTGCTCAGTAAAGAGAGTATCACCATGTTAAAAAGGTGCCTAGTTAGCGGGAGTCTTATAAGGCAGTCGAAGACTGTTCCTCCCTTCTCAAGATGTCCACAATGCTTTCCTTCTACCTCCTTCCTTTCCTCCCCCCCCCATGCTTTCTACACTTCTTATTGCCCCCTCCCCATTCCCCCACTTCTTTCCCCACCAATTGGCTTCCTTGCTTGGAACCTGACCTACTCTGTTCTTCACTGAACAGTGCACAGCTCATCTGGTCCCATTCTTGGCTTCACATTTTAAAGAGACCCTTGTGGCTGGGGGCGACGCGGGTCATAGCCCAACATCTGGGCACCCAAGTTGGAGAACCCTCGACTTAGGGTTTTGGGGGTCAAAACCAACACCTTGAACTGGATTAGGGGGGGAATCGGGGAGGGAGGGGAATTGGAGAAAATCAGAATCGGAGGGAGGGGAATCGAAAATTGGAATCAGAGGGAGAAAATCGGAGGGAAAATCGGAATCGGAGGGAAGGGAAAATCGGAGGGAAAAATCAGAAAATCGGGGGGGTGGGGGGTAGGAAAAAAAATCGGGGGGGGGGTCGGGGGGAAAATCGGAGGGAAAATCGGAATCGGAGGGAGGGGAATCGAGGAATCTGGATTAAGGGGGGAATCGGGAGCAGGTGCACACTGAAGCCACTAATCCGGGAGCTGGCAAGGAGGACTCCAGGAGACCCACTGACCAGCCTTCCTGCTGCCTCCGCTTGTAGGTGGTCAGCTTTGCCAGCTTGAAATCAGACGTCGCCTATGACTGGATGGTGCTGTGTGTGCTGTGGTGTTCCGTCGTCCAGGCCCTCCTCCTGCCGCTCTTCCTCTGGGCCTGCGACCGCTACCGGGCTGACATCAAATCCATCTGGGAGAAGTGTGTGGCCATCATGTCCAACGATGACACGGAGGATGGTGAGTGTAACCCTCAAGCCGGCTGGGGGGCGGGCCCGGGTCACGCAGGGGATGCTCCCGAGAGGGGTCGCCAGACCCGCAGCGGGGAAGCAGCCAATCAGCACGGTGCCAGCAGTTCAGTAGGGTCCCCCCTTCCTCTGTCTGCACCCAGACAGCTCTTTGGGACCCAGCTGGCCGTGGCCAGCGTTGCAAGGAGTGCCTCTCGTCTCGGTCCTTGCAAAGTGGGCCAGAAGCACCAGGAGGGAAGAGGCGGCCACTGGCCACCTCCCTGCTCCCAGCCTCGCTTTCCAAACTTGCAAGGGTCCCTTTTGAAAGGGGCTGGTCTCCGTCAGCTCCATGGGGCACGGTGGCGTTTGCTGCCCCACCTCAGGGGCTCCAGGCCAGCCCTTGAGTGCTGCTAGCAGGAATAACAATGTGTGGAATATTTATAGGCTGCTTTTTAACAGCAAGAGGGATAGAGCCAATGTGGTGTAGTGGTTAGTGCGGGCTTAGGCAACGTGTTGCTGAACTACTAACCCCGCCCCCAGCTGTGATAAATTGTGGCTGGGGGTGGTGGGAGTTGTAGTTTGGTAAAATCTGGAGAGCCACACGTTGCCTGGGTTAGAGTGTTGGATGAGGGCCGGAGAGACCTGAGTTCAAATCACCGTTCTGCCCACTCACTGGGTGACTCTGGGCCAGTCACTTCTCTCTCTAGCTAACCTACCATAAAATATGCTATTTTATTTAGCTTATTCATTCATTCATTCATTCATTCATTCATTCATTCAGCATATAATTATTTATTCCACATTTATTTATTCATTCATTCAGCATTCGGCCTTGGCCTGACCTTCCAAAGTTTTTCAATTGTTATTTAAAGTATTTTAATTGGTTTGAAATGGTTTTGATTTGTTCTTAAATTGTCTTTATATTGTTTTGAGCACTGTGTTTTAAATGGTGTGTGTTTTTATGTCTTTTTAAACTTGTTCTACACCACCCAGAGCCTTTGGATGGGGCGGTTTATAAATGAAATAAATAAATATTTCTGTACCACCCCAAACCCGCATCTCTGAGCGGTTTACAATAAAGCAGATTAAAAACAAAGTTGAGACATTGAAACAATTTAAAACAATGATAAATTCCACACGTTCATTAAAAGTTAATTAAAAGCCGGGGCCAATAACTGTGCCATAACTACTACAAATATTTATATACCGCCCTTCAACCAAAGTTCACAAAGCGGTTTACATAGAAAAATAAATAAATACATAAATAAGACGGTTCCCTGTCTTCAAAGGGCTCACAGTCTAAAAAGAAACATAAGAGAGACACCAGCAACAGCCACTGGAGGGATGCTGTGCTGGGGATGGAGAGGGCCAGTTGCTCTCCCCCTGCTCAGTACAAGAGAATCACCACTTTAAAAGGTGTCTCTTTGCTCAGTTAGCAGGGGTATAACAGCCCATCTGAAAGCTGCCAGAGATGGGGAGGCTCTTATTTCGGCAGGGAGCACCTTCCAAAGGATAAATGGAAGCTGTGTCCCTGGCCTCCTAAGAGGAAAAGCGGGATATAAATGTAAAAATAAACAAGCAAGCAACAAACCCTGTTCCTTCTCATGGCATCCTCTCTGCTTCCGGGTAGAAAACAGCCTGGATGGGGCCATCCACACGGACCTGGTGTATGAGAGACCCTACGACTACAGCTTTGCCGGGGACGTGTTGACTCTGGACCACATTGCCAAGTATGACTTGTCCGCGCTGGAGAGAGGCCTCCCTCAGGCGTACCCCGTGAAGCCTCTGCCAGAGGACAAAATGCAGTATCTGCAGGTGAGAGCCTTTGGATCATCCTGGAGAGTGGCAGCAGGAGGGAAACGTGCCCGAGCGGGTGGGCTGCAACAGAAACCCCGGGCTGCAAAACGGTGCTTTCAAACGGGACGCGAAGGGCACATCGCTCTGGCCAGAAGTGCAGTTGTTAACAGGATGCCGTCGCTGGCATCCTTAGCTCTGCCCTGCTGTCTCACTCCACCAGAAGTGAGAAACTGCAGGAGAGCTACTCAAGCCCGCTCCTCTCCAGAGCCAGCGGCAATAATCTTGTTGGCATCTCTCGTGCCTTCTGACCTTGCTGTGTGATTTAAGCATTTACTTATTTATTTAGCATATTTTTAATACCGCCCAAAACTTACATCTCTGGGCAGTTTGCAACAAAATAAAAACAGGAAAAGTGAAACATTAGTTAAAACAAAAACAAAAAGTTTAGAACATCGCAACAATTTAAAATAATATGTTAAAACAGCATTAAAACCATTAAAACAATATTAATTAAACACCTGGGTAAACAAATGCATCTTTGTATTATGTTTGTATAACTTCTTCTGCTAATTGTTGGGAGAGCCAAGATCTCTCTGAGATCTCTCTCAAGCTATCTTCTCAGCCATATGGGCTAGAAACTTCCTTTATAGAAATGAAGCCATATTCTTTGGCTCATTCTGTATCTTTCTAGTACCATCCCAGAATATGCTCGTTAGTCTGTCATTAGTAAATATGTACACACACACACACATGTATATATTCTGAAGAATGGGTGTGTTTGTGTGAAATAAAGACATACTTCCCAATTTCCTACAGATACCAAATTTGGCATCCACCATCCTGCCATTGAAATTAGCAGAATGCACTGCTTTTTACACCAGAATATGCTCAGAGAAAGGGCCCCCGGAAAGGTTTAAATGACTGCTACTGTTCTCAACACATTTTTAACGCTCAGTAATCAGACCAATAATTCACCAACGCCATCATGCCCAAGGGTAGCGGAAGATCTTTCTCAGATTCAACTTTACTATGATTCAAATTTAGTATGTATGGTAATTATTCAGTAAAACGAATATTGTTTGAAGTTGAAACCGTACACCTTTAAAACGGATCTTTTACTTCCCTTCTGTGTGTGTGTGTGTGTGTGTGTGTGTGTGTGTGTGTGTGTGTGTATTCCTGCTTGGATAAATTAAAGTATATTCCTGCTTGGATAAATGCAAGTATATTCCTGCTTGGATTAACTATAACAAGTCAGGTTACGGTTACCTGCCTTTTAGCTTGTGTGCTTCTAACAATAAAGTAAAACTACTGACAGTTTAAACACACACACACACCACACTCTTCCTTGCAAGGCCAGCTCAATTAATGCACGTAGAGAGAAGGCTTGTCATTTAGATTGTAAGTTACAAGATTCTCCCCTCCTCTGTTTTATTCTGTGTCTGTATTTTTTCTTTCTTTCTTTTAGTTTACTTGACTATAGTGCTGAGACCATGAAAGGAAGGCCCCCCTGAAAGGACTAAAACAGTTCTCAAGTAATTATCCCTTTTTCTGGAAGCTTTCTCTCTTGTTCCACAGGAGTGATGCCCCTAGTGGCTGGCTAGAGGCATCCTTGGATCCGACCCAAATGGAGTTAGCTTTGTTATTTGGTGGGGAGGAGAGCTGGACTTGCGGTTGCAAGCATGAATGGCCCCCTTGGCTAAGCAGGGTCTGCCTTGGTTTGCATTTGGATGGGTGACTACAAGTTTGCTCTGTCTGCTGCCAGATATTCCCCTTAAGGGATGGGGCCGTAGCTCAGGGGAAGAGCATCTGCCTCCTTGCATGCAGAAGGTTCCAAGTTCCCTCCCTGGCAGCATCTCCAAGATAGGACTGAGAGAGACTCCTGCCTGCAACCTTGGAGAAGCTGCTGCCAGTCTGTGTAGACAATACTGAGCTAGATGGACCAAGGGTCTGACTCAGTGGACAGCGGTTTCCAAGGGGTTAGGGTTTTCCAAGGGGATGGGGCCATAGCTCACTGGTAGAGCATCTGCTGACATGCAGAAGGGCTCAGGTTCAATCCCTGGCAGCCTCTCCAGGAAGGGCTGAGGGAGATTCCTGTTTGAAGTCCAAGAAAGCCGCAGCTAATACTGACCTAGATGGTGCAGTGGTCTGATCCAGTATAAGGCAGCTTCCTGTGTTCCTGTGTTCGCCCTCTGTTATGTGTCACTGTCCTGTGTTGCCTGTCTGAGCTGGGTTTCTCAGCCCAACATGCCAGAGGACAGCTCCCTGTCCCCTAGGAGCTTACAATCTAAACTCTGACACAAGAGAGACTATAGAGGGCGGGGAGGCAGATGGAGGTGGGATAAACAGTCAAAGAAGATTTGCCTTGGCTCCACTTGTATGGACTTGGGCTTCATCCCAGTATGGTTTAGGGGCCGTGCCAAAGGCTTTGAGGGCTGGTGGGCTTTGAGGGTGTGCCGGAAGGAAGGAAGGAAGAGGGGTGCAGCCACACAGGTATCTTGCAAGGCAGCTGTCCTGCACCAGGTTCTTCTGAGACCAGGTCCAGGGGTGTCCCAGACCTTGGACGGCTCTCAGGGCAACAGCTCAGGACCACGGACAGCGCTGATCAGCCGGATTCATTGCTGGAGAGTGCAGCAGGTGGGGAAGTGGCTCCAGTGAACAGATGAGTTTTCTAGCCTGCTGCTTAGGCCGGGAGACTGGACCTTCCAGGAGCACCTCTGACCTTTTAAAGGAGCCTTGCCTGATATTGCAGGGGCCAGCTCCGATAGCACTGGGCCCTCCGTCGTGGCCAGGAGTTCCTTGGGAGATGCCTTCAAACCGGAGAACTTTGGTGGGACCATATCCTCAGCTCTTGGCAGGGATACTGATTGGGGTTCTTCTGGTTCCCCTGCTGTGTGGGAGCTCCCAGTGGCAGAGGGTCACCCAGAGCATGGGTTGGTGGTGCCCCCCAATCAGATCCCTGCTCCACCCCCTGCTCTGTGGAGCTCCAGGTTTGGGGAGGAGAGCTGGTCTTGTGGCAGCGAGCACAGCTGCCCCCTCTGGTTTGCATTTGGATGGGCGATGACATGTGTGAGGGCTGTAAGATACTCCCCTTAGGGGATGGGGCTGTAGCTCAGTGGAAGAGCGTCTCTGTGCTTGCGTGCAGAAGGGCTGTGGCTCAATCCCTGGCAGCATCCCTAGGGACGGCTGGGAGAGACTCTTGTGCATGACCAGGGCAAGCTGCTGCCAATCAGTGTGGACAGTACTGAGCTAGATAGACCAAGGGTCTGACTCAGTGGAAAGCAGCTTCTGGATTGCAATGGAGAGGGAGGTTTCAGAATGCGAGAGCAGAGAGAAATGGTGGGGATAAGACCATGGAGGGCTTTGAAAGCAGGACATGAAGTTCGTGCTGGATCCAGGGGCAGTTGGGGAAGCTGGTCTCCTTTTCCCTGTTGCGTCTAGCGGATATCCTTGCCCCCTCGGCCTCTTTTCATTTGTTCTTCACCTCTATTCATACTGCTGGTTGTAAGTTAACCACAACCTCCTGGTATAGTCTCTTGAGACTGTAGGGCCATTCACACATGATGTTCAACACTCATACAATGAGTGTAGAGTGTACACAGGTACATATCTGTCCACCAGTATACTCATTCGCATGTTATGTTGCATACAGGTACAGAAGTACACTTCCACTCTGTATTCTGCATTTCAGGAAGTCTGTACCCAGGTTCCCCTTTAAAATGAACACAGGTACAGCCATTCACACAAACACGTGTACGAGTGTACAGACACCTGTACACTTGTACAACATAATGTCTGAATTGGGCTAAAGTCATCTATATATCCCCAAAGAGATTGTGCAGAGTTTCATGGGACTGTGATTCAGGATAACCCGTAACGGCCTCTTTTTCTAATTGAAAGCTCTTAACAGGATGACTCGAGCAGTATGCATGAATCAATGGCAAGCATGAAGACTGCAGCATTTAGTGCCGTCACTGCTGATGTGGAGGGAGGGAGGATGGCAGAAGCTGCCTTGCATCCCAGAATCCTTTGCAGGCCTCCTAGTGGTGGTCCAGGTGGGTGGGGCAGTCAGCCTGACGTCTTCGCCATGTGCACCAGTTCCACTCCAGTAAAAAAAAAACAACTTTCTGAGGCCGGCATTGATCCAGCCCTTTCCAAGGCAGCAAACAGGGTGAGGTTATCTCTCCTGCTGCTTAACCTATCCAGGAGAGAGGAGGAGGGGCCCTAACTCAGTGGACGAGAATCTGCTTCCCATGCAGAAGGTCTCCGGTTCCCTCTCTGGCAGCAGCTCCAGGTAGGGCTGGGAGAAACCCCTGCCTGGAACCCTGGAGAAGCTGCTGCCAGTCCGTGCAGACAATACTGAGCTGGAGGGACCAACGGAGCACAGATCTATAGGCCACCTCCAGCCTCAGAGGCAAGATGCCGCTATATACCAATTGCAGGGGAGCAGTAGCAGGAGAGAAGGCAGGCACAGACCTCTTGCCTGTGAGCTCCCCAGAGGCATCTGGTGGGCCACTGTAGTGTGAAACAGGATGCTGGCCTAGATGGGCCTCCTTGGGCCTGATCCAGCAGGGCTGTTCTTGTGGTCTGGCTCAGTATTAAGGCAGCCTTCTGTGTTCTTATGTTCCCTGGGGGTTCTCAGATTTGGGTCCCCCAGATGTTGCTGCATGTCAACATCCCATCACCCACAACATCTGGAGAGCCAAGTCGGAGACCCGCTGCAGTGGCTGAGGGTGGTCATTTGTTCCAGCCCACCTTCCTCTCCAGGCAGCCTCTGGACCTCTGGGGTGTGTCCCCCGACTCTCTCTCTTTCGAAAGTGGGTGGCATCTCTGGGTCTGACCCGCGACGCTCCTCAGGGCTCCCTTTGCTTTGCCGTTCTCCTGCAGGTCCCTCCCTCCAGGCGCTTCTCCCACGACGAAACCGACGTCTGGACGACGGGCCAGATTTCCGCCTACCTCCAGCGCTGGGGGGCCGGCGAGGACATGGCCGCCGGCCTGGCCCAGCTGCTCCTCCCGCGGCACGGGCACGACCGGCGGAGGGGCAGCCTCCTCTCCTACCAGGAGGACGGGCGCCTCTACCGCCAGCGGCGCAAGTCGGCCGAGAGCGCCCTTTCCCCCAAGCCCTTCTCCCGCGAAGACTTCTACAAGGAGGGGGCCGGCTACCGGTGCTTCAGCAAGGAGGAGGTGGTGAACTTCATTGACGACAGCCCCAGCCCCCGGAGGGCCCCGCTGCGCTCGGCCTCCGTCTCCCTCATCCCGGACGCCCTCCAGCACTGCCCGGCCGGGCTGGCCCTTGCCAACTTCCCCTTGACCCACTTCGAGCGGGAGCCTCAAGTCCTGCGCTGCTTCTCGGCCCAGAACCGGGGCTGCTCGCTGGTGGTGCCGGGCCCTTTCCTGGCCCAGGAGGACGCCAAGAGCCTCTTCCCCAAAGGGGGCGAGGCGGGGCCTTGCTTCGAGCAGATCCACATTGAGCTGTGCGCGGCCCAGACGCCCGAGGACTGCCCCGTCGGCAGCAGCGGCCGCTCCGAGGCGGAGAGCTTTCGGACAGGTCTCAGCCCCTCGTGGGGGGGCCCAGAGGGCCTGCCGAAAGATGGGAGCAAGCAGGGCAGCGCGAGCAGCTTCCTGAGCTCCCCCTCCACCTCCTCCGGGTACACCACGTTCCACTCGGATTCTATCGGCTCAGCCTCCTAGAGCGAGAGCGGCCTTGGCCCATGTTTTGCCGAGGACTTTGCCTCCTCATTGTGGCCTGGATTTCAGAAGGGGGACTGAGCCCACACCAAAGAAACCGACTCCAGTCCCTAATTTGCAGGGAGGAGAGGACGAGGGAGGGATTCTTATCAACACGCTTCCAGGAAGCAAAGTGCTTTGTCGACACTTCTGGAGATCCACAGTTGTTCAGCGGAGCGACTCCTAGGAGCGCCACTTTCCTGCCTTGGGAAGAGAGCCCCGGAGGGCAGAGCGGGAGCTCCCTTTTCTCCCTTTGGGTTTCATGAGCCCGCAGAGGCTCTTCAGGAATTTTTCATTTTTTTTAAACAGCCTGCATCTTCCCCCGGTACTTTATAAATCACTGTAAAATGGTGCATGAATTTCTGTATCAAACAATACTGCGAGGCCTCTTTCAGAAGAGGCTTTTGTGACCAAGAGTGGGACACCAGGGATTCCCTGTAGCAAATTGGTGAGTGTGTGTGTGTGTTGTGGGGGTGTCAATCAGAATTTGTCGGAGTGGCAGTTTGAAGGAGAGACAAAGCTGCCTGCATCCCAAGAAGCCTTTTTCTAGACCGGAGGAGGAGGACGCACCCCATCGCCCGGGCTGGGATCGTTCCCTGTGTCCATGACCGCACTGTGCCAGCACAGAATTCGGCCCCTGTGTAAGAGCCCAGGCTGATCTCCTCCCTCCAGGAGAGCTTAAAGCCATAGGTCCTTGCAGGATGAGGCCCCTAAGAACCAGCCAGGGTCAAGAATAGAAGGGAGAGAGAACAGGCCTCCGTGGTCAGCCAGGGGTCCTTCCCCTGCTTTCCCTGATCGCTGCCTCTCCCCTGGCAGGCCCCTAGTTCCTCCTTGGCCTACTAAAGACGTCTTGCAACCACCTCTCGTCCATCCACAGTGCCACCTGCACTTCACCCCACGTTGAGCCCTGGCCCCCCCTGGTCAAACCCCCCACCCCACCCTGGGGCTGGTCCAGGCATGGTGGAAGCCAGCCGGGCCCAGTGAGGGAAGCGGGGCTTGTCTTCGGCAGTGCTGACCACCGGCCGCGGACCCCGGAACCTCCCTCTCCTCTGCATTTGCACAGCCTGATGCTTGAGCTTCCCTGTGCTGCCTGGAGGGTGCCTCTGGGGACCATCAGGATTTGGCCCCGGCCTCAGCCAGACCCATCCTTCCCTGCCTCCTGGCCACGCCCCGTCTCTTCCAAGTCCGCCCGTGTGTGGTGAGGGAACGCCTGCTTGCATTCCCCAGTGGGATTCCAGGTTGTGTGTCCTGTTTTCTCGATAGGGGGTGTGTGGGGTGGGGAGGTTGCTTTAGGTAATGGCGCCCAGAAAAGGCATGAGGGCAGGTGGCAAAGGGGCGGGGTGGGGCAGGGCGTTACTGTTTTTATGTAGCTCCTCAAGTTTGGTTTGCTTTGTTCTGGCAGAGTCTGAGGAGAAGCGTCTTGTTTCTTGGGGGTCCCCAAGTTGACCGGAAGGAACTTTTCTAAGCCGGACCACCTGGATTCAAGGTGCCAAGGCTGATGCCAAGACTCACCTCTATACTCTCTGGTGGTTGTGTTTTTAGCGATCACTTATGTACCATCTCTTCTCCAAAGAGCTCAGGTCCGCGTCGCTAGGATTATCCCAGGGGTTCACAAAGTGGAGTCCTCCGATGTTGTTGGACTACTACTCCCATCACCCCCCTGCAACAGTGGTTGTGGCGGGGGGTGATGGGTGTTGTAGCCCAACAACATCTGAGCATCGAACTTCGAGAACCCCCGGGATAACCCCATTTCCACCCCTGCCCCTCACAACAGCTCTGTAAGGTAGGCTGGATAATGACTGGTCCCAGGTCACCCAGCAAAATCTGTGGCTAGTGGGATGTCTGAACCCACATCTCTCCAGGCCTAGCCCTCCCCACAATCAAGTGCGGTGTGTGACGTGTCTCTCCCTCTGCTTCCCTTGCAACGGCGTTTCTGCTGCTATGGAAATGTAGGTTGTAAGGTCTTTGTGGACTTTCCCATTTTGCAGGACTCTAGGAAGCCCTAGGCTCCATCTGTTGTCGACTTCTTTTAAAACGTTGGGTGTTGTGGGTTTTTTTTTAACCCTATCACAGCACCTGCATGCCATGAAAAGTTTCACCAGTTGGTTTCTGCCTGCTAAAGCAAGAGGACCGCAGTCTTGCTAAAGGAACCATCTCTCCTGCACGCCCAATTCATCTTGTCTTCCCTTTGCAACGGATCTTGGGCATTGTAGTTGAGGAGACCCCCCGGTTTAGGCGTCAGCAACTGCTTGGGGTGTGCCTCCTGACTGGGAGCAGGCAAACTCCTGCCGCAGGGACTCAAGAGATGCAACGGGCAGCCTCCTCTGACGGCAGCTGAATTCTGCTGCTCAGAGAAAGGTGATCATTCCATTCAGAATATGCTTGGCAGCCACCTCCAGGGAAGGCTGATTGGAAAGGGGGACAAGGCAGATTGGTAACTCGGGCAGAGAGACTGCGGGTGGCCCTCCTCCTGGCCCACAGTAATTCCCCCTTTGTGGGCTGGATCTGCCCATGCCGCAGAATCAGATGGTAGAGTCCAGAGGTGGGAGAATGGCCTGTACGACTTCAAGGTACAGGAGGAGAGCTGGTCTGGTGGTAGCAAGCATGGCTCGTCCCCTTAGCTAAGCAGGGTCTCCCCTAGTTGCATCTGAATGGGAGACTAGAAGTGTGAGCACTGGAAGATCTTCCCCTCAGGGGATCCTGGAGCCACTCTGGGAAGAGCATCTAGGTCCCAAGTTCCTTCCCTGGCAGCATCTCCAAGAGAGGGTTGAGAGAGATTCCTGTCTGCACCCTTGGAGAAGCCGCTGCCAGTCTGGGTAGACAATACTGAGCTAGATAGACCCATGGTCTGACTCAGTATGGCAGCTTTCTGTGTAATGTCTGAATCCGGCTATAGTGGCACACCCTCAAGAGGCTCCTGAGCAAAGCCTGCCCATCATGAATCAGTCTGAAAGCCCAGGTGTGAGTAGCAAATTCAGGGCTCAGCGTAGGGGGCAGAGATTTTGGACACAAACCCCTGGAGAGCACCCAGTGAGACCATGGTGGCAATTAGCCAGCCCCTTAATTTTTCTCTGATATCTCCTAATCAGGTATACTGCCTCTGAAGGTGGAGGCTCCACTTTTCAATTTCTCATGGGTGGCCATTCTCAGGTAGACCTGCTTCTAATTAACTGTTTCAAAATGCCAGTTGGGGGGTGGAGGACTCCGTAGTTCCTTTTTAAAAGAACAACAGCAATGGGGCTTGGGAAAGGAGCATCTCTTTATCTCTTTTTGGAGAAGGGGTCATTGTGCATGCATGCATTTGTAGTGTGGAATGTGGAGGGTGCTGGGGGTTTGTAGCGGGAGGGGTTTGCACTTTGAAATGCGCACTTTTTAAATGAATTGTTTGAAGCTCTTATTCCACCCACTATAAACACAGTTATGGGGAAGAAACCTTATAACAGAGTTGCTCAAAGTCGAAGCAACAGGCAGGTTTTCATGAGCAACAAAGCGTCCTAGACACCTTCTTCTTCTCCATTTTGTATTTTTCCTCCTTTTCTCTAAAAATTTGCAAGCTTGCGGGTGCAAATAGCATCTCCACATAAAGCAAGGTAGCTGTGCCGGTCGGAAATAATAACTCAGAGAGACGTGAAAGTCCTCGTTCATTACAAGCCTCTCATTCTGTAAGCCTCTGGAGGTGTGTTTCCACCCCTACCATTAAGGCCACTAAGAGCATAAGAGAGCCTTGCTGGATCAGGCCAAAAGGCTATCTAGTCCAGCACCCCAAGGTAGACTGCTCCTGAACCAGAAGGTTCCACGGAGGTTTGCATTGAGGGCTTTCACACCCCAGAGTAAGCCAGGGGAAACCACAGTCGCTGGGGCTGAACATTCATGAAGCTATTGGTGAAGCAAACACGGCAGCATTTCCGTGGTTTTGTGTTGCTGAAAGCATGGGCTTTGGCCCAGAGAAAGGAGGCAGGCAGCACTCCGAGTGTGTGCCTCCAACCAGCAAATGGCAAAAGCTGGCAGCAAGCAGCAGTGACCGGTCCTCATCAGGCTCCGCTGCCTCTGCCGTGGCTTAGCCCGCACCCCCCTCCGCACAGCTCTACCTGATGAATGCCCAACCTGCAGGCAACACAGCTCTCCTTAACACGGGGTGGGATGGGAGAAACAGATGCAATCCGGCTGCTGGGAACCAGAGGCATCTGTGTCTCCCCCCCCCACCCCCCACTCATTAGGACCAGCCACTTCTGGCAACAAGATTCAAAAGTTTATCTAGTCCCAAGATTATTGGGAGGTCTTGCGAATGCCACCTCTGGAGCAAAGCTGGCCTGAAAGAGAGAATGCCACCCACCCCCCCACCCCGGAAATCAGTTGCCGTGTTCTTGCCGTGGCCACAATCCTTGGCCGCTTGCTCTTCTTCCAATCCCACCTCCCTGAACGCTAAGGATGCTGTGCCTTTAAGGGTTTCAAAACCATTGATGCAGGTCTTCTTATTGCCAGTTTTGGATCTCACTTTGCAAGGGGGTGGGTGGGAGGGGGGGAAGGAGGTAGTTGATGAACCCTTTGCTGTACTGTATCTTTCTATCACTCTTTGTAATGTCCTAAGGCAATACTTTTTCGAGCGCTTCAGGGCTGCCGGATCTCAGAAATCTGATCCCTGGTTTTTACTGACTGACTTTTGGGGAAGAATAATCATTTAAAAAACCTACCGCTGTTAATCAGGACCACTCGAGGCTGGTAAACGTTTTTGGCCTGACCTTACAATATATCTTTCTACCACTAGTTAACGGTGGGGGTCTTTTGTTAACTCCAGTGCAAGACTCGGGTCAGGCTTCTTTGAAGGACTCTTCCCCACCCCACCCCCCGCAATATAACTTGTACATTTGTGCACTCTCTGGGTCCCCCCACCCAAAGTTTCGGTGACGTTTCACGCTGTGCAAAAACAGCTTCTTCTATGGGTCCGAGTGGATTTGTCTTAAACCTGTCGAGCGTTTTCTTCACGGGATTTTCCAGAATTGTTTGTAGTTTGCTCTTTTTTCGACCGCTCGGGATTTTCTTTCTGTATAAGACTGAATTTAAAAAGAAAAGAAAAGAAAATTCTTGTGTAATTGTTTGCCTGTAATGCTCCTTGGTCTTCGTTCTGCACAAGAAGGTATAAAAGACAGGCCTTGCTAGATCAGGTTAGGTTAGGTTAGATTTTTTTTTAAAAAAAAAAAATCACAACTTGCAGATACATTGCATTTCCAATGCAGAGAAATTATAAACAAAATAAGAACCCACATACAGGTTTAAATACAACCATATATCAAAATACAAAGTTACAAGAATACAAAGCAAAGGATATGTAGGGAAATTAGAGTGTTTATAAATTACATCACAGACAACATAGCCAATCATACATAAACATACACAGCAAATGATCATTAAAAAATATTTCCAGGCCCTTCCCTTCCCTTACTATAATATAAGTCAGGCCACGAGGGTCCATCTAGCCCTTCCAAAATGTGTCTTTCCAGGATCCCACCCTCCTCCAATTTCCCACCTTAGAGAAGAATGGCACAATCTCCGCCATCCCCCCTGTTGTTGGACTACAACTCCCATCATCCCCAGTGACAGTGGCCAATATGGATGATGGGAGCTGTAGTCCAACAACAGCTGGAAGGCTGAGGTCCTGCAGCCTTTCAGTAGAGTCAAATTTACCTGTCTGGGTCTGCTTTGGTATCAGCTGAAATATGGTGTGGACGTGCTGCCACCTAGTGGCTGGGAAGGAATACCACATGTTTGCCTAGCTGAGTTCATCAAGATCTCTCTTATGAATGATGCTTCCTTTTCATTTGTCCTCCACACCCCCAATTGCTTGCCTCGGATTTGATCTGAACATCCTCAAGGTTTGGGGCAAGCAAGGCCCTCTGTGTTCTCTCCTTCCCCCTTGAGGCTTCCCAGAGCAGCCTAGAAACGGGCACACGCTTTGCCCGCTCCCCAGACCTGCTGGCTTTCTTCTCTGCTCCTGTGGTCCTCATGCCACTACTGTGGTCTGCACAGTTCGGCCATTTCTTGAGGCTGGCTGGCCGAGCAGATTTATTTCCACGACACCTTTCCAGTCCAAAGAGAGCTCAAGGCGACACGCACAGGTATGCAAGCAACCAATTATTTTGGTGAATAGAAAATGTGACAGAGAGGAGACTAAATGAGAACAGAGAGCAAAATGAAAAAGTCGGCCAGAATCAAAGGCCTGCCAAAACCATCAGGAAAGGTTGGGAGGGAGGCAGAGTGGCTGGATCTCCTGGCAGCAGCATGGTCTACATTTGAGGGGCCGAGCGTCATCTAAGGGCCCATGATATAGCCTCCTTGCTGAAGCTAAGCAGGCCATGATGCCTGGGTGGGAGACCCATGCAAGCCACTGTTGGGAAGGGGGCCATAGCTCAGTGGAGGAATAACTGCTTTGCATACAGAAGCTCCCAGGTTCCATCCCTGGCCACATCTCCAGATAGAGCAGGTCTTCTGGTGGCAAGCAGGACTGAGACCCAGCGTGGTGTAGTGGTTAGAGTGCTGGACTAGGACTGGGGAGACCCGAGTTCAAATCCCCCTTCAGCCATGAGACTAGCTGGGCGACTCTGGGCCAGTCACTTCTCTCTCGGCCTAGCCTACTTCACAGGGTTGTTGTGAAAGAGAAACTCAAGTACGGAGTACACCACGCTGGGCTCCTTGGAGGAAGAGCGGGATATAAATGTAGTAATTTTTATTATTATTATTATTATTATTATTATTATTATTATTTATTCCCCTTAGTTAAGCAGGGTCTGCCCTGGTTGCATATGAAAGGGAGACTAGTGAGAGCAGTGGGAGATCTTCCCCTCAGGGAATGCAGCCGCTCTGGGAAGAGCAGAAGGTTACAAGTTCCCTCCCTGGCAGCATCTCCAAGATAGGGCTGAGAGAGACTCCTGCCTGCCGCCTTGGAGAAGCCGCTGCCAGTCTGTGAAGACAATACTGAGCTAGATGGACCTATGGTTTGACTCAGTATATAGCAGCTTCCTATGTTGCTATGAGAAAGGCCTTCTCATTTAGTAGCCCAAGAAGATGAGTCTTCCAAACCATAAAGCCATCTGCTTCATGCCGGGGTCTGAGAAGATCGCACCCTACCAGCGGGAGCATCGTCTACTTCCCCTCAATCACTTTATTAGGCTTCGTAAATGTCTCCAGCCAACCCAACTCTTTGTCAAAAGGCCCTGCAGGGTTTCAGTTGCTGACAGAGCAGGAAACGGTGAATAGCCCCTGTTAATCAGAAACCCTCTTCAGGGGCTCTCCTGCCTCTTTGGACATTAGCTCCAGTCAGCGCTTTTCAAACAGGAGAGTCTAGGATCAGAAGCAGCTGTTTGAGCCACAGAAGTTCAGCTGGGGAAGATTGGCCCTACAACTAGGCCAATACGGAGAAGGGGCTTTCCAGTGGTGGGCCCTGTAAGACCTTTCTGCTAACTCAAGCCCTTTTAGAATAGGTTTTTAACATCTTCGTGTGTTGGTCTTTTTCCAAAAAATTATACTGTAATTTTTTTAAAAATCTTGTTTTAATGGTGTGTTTTATTCGATGGTAGTTCTGTTGTGAGCTGCCCAGAAACAATTTCTTTATGGGGCAGCTAACGAGTAAAGTTGTTATCCCACCATGCCAGGAATAATCTCTACTCAGAGGTCTACTCTGACTCTAACTCAGCGTTAGGCTGCAGGAGCAACCTGGGCACTTTTCTGGGGTTGACTCCATCCCCTATGAAGCAGACTCTCGGAGGCTGTTAGAAGCTGTGATTGCTGCATTGCGCCCCACAGAACAAGAGTCTGGGGCAGTGGTGCAGAGAAGAATGACTCTCTCGTGAGAGCATGTGATGGGAGAAGCTGTTGGGGACGGTATTATTATTAAGCTCCCGGCGCCATCACACTTGTTTTGCATTCGCCAAAGGCTTCCAATTCTGTTAGGTTCGCTCTCACCGGAAACCTGTGAAGTTATTTCCACTTAGCAGCTGTGAACCAGAGGCTGAGAAAGAGCTGGAGCAGTGCTCGCCCAAAGGCTGATCGGAGAGGTGCTTCCACCCCGCCCCAGCGTCAAAATAAGAGGTGTGTGTGCACAACGCCAACACCCCAAAGGATTTATTTTTAAGAGTGTCTAACAGTAAACATGCCATCTGCATGGATGCTGCCTGCCCTTGTTTCTGTATGAGTCGCAGTGCTGAGTGTGCTCCCTTTTCAGAAGGAAACGAGCCCGATGCAGTGGCTCATTCACAGACCCAACAGGCAGCCGCCTCTGAGGGTGGGGTACTTCTGCCCCCACAGGACTGCCAATCTGCCGTTGGAGGCGTATGGGAGCAGGCAAGGACCTTGACTTGGCAGCGATGGAACAGCTGGCTTGCTCTGAGTGTGCGTGCTTTGGGGTCACGCACAGATAAAGGGAGGAGAGCTGGTCTGGTGGGAGCGAGCAGGACTTGACCCCTTAGCTAAGCAGGGTCCACCCTGGTTGCATATGAATGGGAGACTCCATGTGTGAGCACTGTCAGAGATTCCCCTCAGGGGATAATGGAGCCGCTCTGGGAAAAGCATCTAGGTCCCAAGATCCCTCCCTGGCAGCATCTCCAAGAGAGGGCTGAGAGAGATTCCTGCCTGCAGCCTTAGAGAAGCCACTGCCAGTCTGTGTAGACAATACTGAGCTAGAGAGACCAATGGTCTGACTCAGGATATGGCAGCTTCCTATGTCACACAAGCCCCTGGCACATAGTTCCGGAGCGAATGGTCCATGGTAGGGCTTCTCAGCCTCAAGTTGTTGGAGGAGTTGGACGTTGTTGGAGTACAGCTCCCATCATCCAAAGGCTTGGGAGTGATGGGAATTGTAGTCCAAGGTCTATTCTGGGAATGCTGATCAATACAGTGAGAAATGAGAGAGAGCGCTGCCCAAGCCGGCCTTCTGTGCTTCAAACTGCTTGAGTTGCAGTGATCAACAGGTGAGTCTTGGGGTACCCTGTGGAGGTACATGCACGACCCCTTGCTGACAACTGTGGTTGGCCAGCTGCTGCTTACAGGCAGAGGAGCAGGAGCAGATGGATCCGTGGCAATCTCGGAGCCCTTCTTCCTCCCTCTCCCTGCGAACATCACGGACACACTCCAGGACCCTCTCCTCTGGGACCACCACCATCTCTGGATTAAACCCCACTTGATACACAACAGGAAAGCAACAAGAAATCCACGCCAAGACTGGAGAGGAAACAAAATATTTATTTCATATCAGTGCTTAAAAAAAATACTGTACACTAACAGGCAGCTCTATATCAATAGAAACTTGGGCTTCAATCAAAGCTGTTTTGCCTTCTGTGGCAGGGAAATTGTGCAGAGAGCTACAGGGAAAGGCCCTGGACCAGGAGGGATGCTGGATCTCTCACCATCTCCATCTCCTGTGCCTTGGACAGCTAGATCGGAGCTAGATTGGTGGGCATAATATTGTCTGGGATGTATCCAGTTCCATAAGCGCTGCTGGACCAGGCCCAAGGAGGCCTCCCTAGTCCAGCATCCTGTTTCCCACAATGGCCCACCAGGTGCCTCTGAGAAGTCCACAAACTAGGAGATGGAGGCAGGCCTTCTCTCCTGCTGTTGCTGCTCCCCTGCAACTGGTATTGAGCAGCATCTTGTTGCCTCGGAGGCTGGAGGTGGCCGAGAGCCCTCAGACTATTTGAGAGACCTCATGAATTTGTCTACCCAAACTAGTGGCCACCAGCACATCCTGGGGCAGAGAATTCCATGGATTAATGATGCGCTGTGTGGGGAAAGTACTTCCTCTTGTTGGTCCTACATTTCCTGACCTTCAGTTTCATGGGGTGACCCCTGGTTCTAGTGTTTTGTGAGAGGGAGAACAATTTCTCTATATCCACTCTCTCTCCACTCCAGGCATAATTTTATAAACCGCTACCATGTCTTGCCATAGCTGCCTCTTTTCCAATCGAAAAGGTCTGCTGATTTCTGCATAGCAAGCCGCTCTGGGAAGAGTAGAAGGTTCCAAGTTCCCTCCCTGGCAGCATCTCCAAGAGAGGGCTGAGAGACTCCTGCCTGCAACCTTGGAGAAGCCGCTGCCAGTCTGGGTAGACAATACTGAGCTAGACAGACCAATGGTCCGACTCAATATATGGCAGCTTCCTATGTTCCTATGACATGCAAGGCTCTTTTCCCTGCTTAGTTAGCAACAGGCAGAAATCCAACTGATGCAGCTCTCTCCATGCTGGAAAACTGTTTTGCATGGTTTTTCAGTATGCTGAATAATGGGGGTAGAGACTCAGCTTTGCTTGCAGAAGATCCCAGGTCTGGAACCTCGGACTGAGCTGCTGCCAGTCAGTGTAGACAGTCCTGAGCTAGATGGGCCAAGGGTCTGACTCTGTAAAAGGCAGTTCCCTACATTTGCTGTTTCTGCCTGTGGTGTGGCTGTTGAGACCCAGTGCTTGCTTCCAAAGAGAAAGGGAAAAGTTGCAACTAATATAAACTAAAAGGAATGCGGTTAGGAAATATAAGAGAATGAGGGTTCTGCAGCAGGATCAAAGCAAAAAGGAGTGATTCTGCTCCTTTAATTTAAAATGCCATTCGTTTAGAATTGAAGTAAAACTCCTGGCCTTGGAGCTGCAAGAACTATCTTGGGTCAGAAATACTCAGCAAGAAAGTCTCCATGCTGAACCCCCAGTTTCCCAAGGCATCCGTGTTGACAGGAAACGGCTGCAGGAGGGGAAACTGAGTCAAAGAAAACTGATTTGATAACTGACCCAGTGCGTCAAGGGTTCTAGAGAGCGGAATAGACCGACCCTCTGCAGGTTTGCTCAGAAGCCACCTAATGGTGCAGCAGGGAAATGACTTGACTAGCAAGGCAGAGGTTGCCGGTTGGAATTCCTGCTGCTATGGGAAACCCCTCGATCGGTCAGCAGCGAGATAGGAAGATGCTGGGAGGGAGGCATCATTTCACGCTGCGCGGGAGGAGGCCACGGTCAACCCCTCCTGGACTCTACCCAAGACAACCGCAGGGCTCGGCGGTCGCCAGGAGTCGACAGCAACTCAAGGGCGCAACTTGACCTCTAAGTGCCATGGAGTCCAATGGGGCTTACTCGCCTGCAAGTGGGCACAGGATGCCGCCCAAGCCTGGCTGGCTCTCGGAGACCCAGACGAAGGAGCCACAGAGCCGAGAGCTCAGGGGGGCGCACAGGCTGCGGGTGTGGCTGGGGCTGGCATGCAGACCGGGCGTTTGGCTCGCGTGGGGCCAGCAGCGCCCGGAGGGCAAGCGAGGGCGCGCAGCTGAGCTCAGAGCAGGGCGCGGGATCCGAGCGCAGAGCCCGCCAGGGGGCGGCGTCACCAGGGTCGCCACAGCGGCGGGCTCTGCTGCGGGAGGGCCTGCCGCCGCTCGCCCCGCGCCTGCCCCCGGCCTGCCGCCCCCGCGGGGAGGGAGTCCTCCTCGCGCCCCCGGGCCCGGGCCGGCGGCTTGTGCTGGGGCCGGACTTTGCCGCGGAGAAGCGGCGGCGGCGGCGGCGCTGGCTTGCGGGGTGCGGGCTGGCAGCCGCTGTCCGTGGTGCTGAAGACGACGCCGCCTCCGCTGGCAGCGGCCGGCAGCGCCCGGGCCAGCTCGTGCAGGAGCTGGAAGGAGGAGAAGGAGGCGGCGGCGGCGGGGGCTTCGCTGCTGGCCCCGGCCTCGGAGCGCAGGAGGAACTGGCGCACGCCCTGCAGGCAGCTGCGGAACCCGGCCTGGTAGTCGGCGCTCTTCATCCCCGGCGGCGGCGGCGGCGGCGGCAGGGGGGCCCCTGGAGGAGGAGGAGGAGGAGGGGGGGGGCGTGTGAGGCAGGCTGGCAGCAGGAGCCCTCCGGGACCCCCGCCTCGAACCCCTGCTGCTGCTGCTGCTCTAGGGGGCCGACCGAAGAGACCACCCCCACCCCCCGTCTCCACTGGGAGCCCCCGCCCAAGCCCCGGGCGGGGCGGCCTCTCCCTCCAAGAAGGCGTCCTGTTTCTGACTCCGGGTTCAGTTAATCCGGAGTAAGTAATAACCGCTCCAGCCGCCTTCCTTTGTTCAGTCACCCGTTTTCGGAGTAGTGCTTGAGGCAGAGGCACGCTTTGAAGGGGGAGAGAGAACGTATCACTTCTCGTGTGTGTGTGTGAGTGAGAGAGAGAGAGAGAGTCCAGGCACTTCCGAGGAGACGCATCCCTGCAACCCACCAGCTCCTGAACGGGCTTCAAACGCTCCCAGCTGGTTTGGAGCGAGGCCTCGGCCTGGCGCGCAGCCCGCCTTGGCCTGATGCTGCCTCGCTGACTGCATCGAGTTATGCGGTTTCTCCAGGAGTCTCCAGATGTCACTGGACTACAGCTCCCATCATCCCCAGCTGCTGTCGCTGGATGGGATGGTGTGGGTTGCAGTACCCCAGTACCACCTGGGGTCCCAAGGGTGGACACCTCTGGATTCTTTTTTTTATTAGCAGTTTATTTATTTATTTGATTTCTATATCCCCCCCCCCTCCAAAAGTGGCTCAGGGCCGTTTACTCACAAGAAATAACAAATAAATAAGATGGATCTAATTATAATGTAATAATAGAATTCTATTTATCTCTTTATAGAAGATGGCTCTGGATGGTTTATTGAAGGTTTTCCAAAGTTTCACAGTTCCAGGCCTCCTCTCCCCTCATGTCTCTTACCCACACCTGGTAGCTGTTCTCTCTGCTTGTATACTTAAGAAAAGAGAGGGGTGGGGGAAGAAGGAAGGAAGGAAGGAAGATGGATGCTTGGGAACCACTAGATTAATCAATTTAAAATTATTAGCGGTGTGTGTGTGTGTGTGTGAATATATATAGTTTTCATCCAGATTCTCCAAAAAGTTGAAGACCAAAAGTGCCCTCTTAAAGAGGTATCCCCTTCTGTGTGAGAGAGAACAAGGAATGCCTCTTTCTATGCGGATGCCTCCTCCTGATAAACATGTGCCACACCCTCCACACCACCCAAGAAAGCGTGCCCTCTTTGGTTTTTATGCACAAGCACATCCATGGACCCATTTGCTGATACCTTGCCCCGGCTCGGATCTCCATCCTGGGTGTCAGCCCTGCACTTTGGCTAGGATTGCCGCCTTACCTGGGATAGAGTGCTGCTGCTGCTGGAGGCTCCGGATGTACTTCACGCTCAGCTCCAGAATGTCAGCCTTCTCCAGTTTGCGTTTCCGAATCTGCAATGTTCCAAGCAAGTGGAGGAGCTGTGTGTGTGTGGGGGGGGGCTTTCCCCTGCTGCCCCCCTTCGCTGGGGTGGATGACTCTTGTCTCCCCCTCTTCCTTGCTGGGGCAAGCGCTTGGGGCAGGACTGAGGTTGAGGCCCCTAGTTCAGGTTCCCGAGCAAGAACTAGGGGGGCCCAACCCCCCGACCCCCCCAATTTGCTGCCCCCAGCTGGGGGGGGGGGTGGAGGTGAGGACAGCATCCATGGGAGTCTGGAGGGGAGCTTCTCTGCTCCCTGGGAATAATGTGGCCTCCTGGGGCTAGTGGGGGGGGTGTGAGGGGGTTTTTTTTGGTGGGGGGAGTCTCACCTGGTGGGAGTAGTGCTTTTCCAACAGGGCCCGGAGCTGCTCCAGAGACACGTTGATGCGCGCTCTCCTCTTCTTCTCCATGAGGGGTTTGGAGACCTGAAGGGGGGCAAACAGAGCTGAATTTCTTTCGGGGGGGGGTGTCTGCCAGGCTGCTGTCAGCTCTAGGCAGATGGTCCCAGTTTCAGGGCCTATCAAGAAAGGCCGGGATGAAAGACCCTTGGGCATGTCCAGAGTGCTTTTTCTCCATCATGTTTAAAAACCTCAAGGGATTAGATTATGGGGAAAGAGCTTCCCCATCCGAGCAGCTGTGTCTGGAGAAGAGGCCTTCGTTTCTTGACATCTAGTAGTATGCAACGGGTGGGGGTTCTCTGGAGACACTCAGAAGGGAGGGGGAGACACTCTGCATATGCCCCAAAGCACCATGCTCTTCACCAGTTCCAAGCCTGAGTCCGGCAGCCCGAGCATTGACTCTGCCGGGGTGGGGGGTTAACTTATTCATGACTTTTCTCCCTCCCTTCAGAGTGGGTTGGGGGCACCCCCCCCAATGTCCGTCCACCCATCCTCTCCCCTCTGGCCCCCCAGACCCACCACCAACCTTGCGGAAGGAGCCCAGGGCCCGCTTCTCCTGGGGTCTGAGGTCCGGGCCCATTATCGTGTGTCCCTCTCTGCCAGGCGCGCGCCAAAGAGGGGGCCATTTATAGGGGGAGCCACTTTCCATGAGAATGTCTGCATTCAGGCCGGGCGCCTCCCGCCCAAAGGGGAGGGGGCAGAGGAGGGGAGGGGGCGGGACTCTGGAGGGAGGGGGGGAGGAGGGAGGGCGTTGGACATCAGGCTGGGTTCAAAGTGTCTCATTCTGCAAGGCCCACCAACCGGCCTGCTTGGAGATGGCAGCGGGTGGGAGGTGTGGGGAGAAGAAGGGGTACGCCCCCCAGGAAAGGAAAGACCAGGGGGAGGAGAAATGGGGGTGCTTGATCAGAGTCCGGGGTCTGGAGGAGCCTGGATGACTCGCTCCACGTTTCTCGTCCTTGCCGGTCACTCTCACATCATGCACATCTCGCGTGGCTTAAACGTTTGCACGGCATGCGTTTTATTTTGGAACCGCACACTTTGTGTCCGGCTGTACCTTCGGTCAGAGAGCTGAGCTCCTAGGCCGGCTGGGGCCCAGCACCGCTCTGCATGAGAATGAAGCATTGGACCCTTGAGGAGTTTGGGGGACCCGGAAAAAGACTCGGAATGGACAATCCGCTGCCCTCCTCGGTGGACCCCAGAAACCCAGGCTCCTTGGGTTTCCACACGGCAGGATTTCAATGTGCAATCTCCTGATTTGGGAGTGAAGAGACCCTTTTTGAACCTTCTGGAATTAGGGGGTTCTCCAGTGGGTGGGTGGAAATGTAGGGACTATTCCTTCACGAATTAAGCCAGGGGTTCTCAATATTGTAGTCTCCGGTGTTGCTGGACTACAACTCCCATCACCTCCAGCCTTTGATTTTGCAGGGGTGATGGGAGCTGTAGACCAACAACTTCTGGCAACGCAACTTGGCAAACTCCTGAGTTAAGCCATGCACAGACTCTGCTGTTGTGGCTGGAGGCCAGGGAAGGAGAGCTGGTCTGGTGGTAGCCAGCATGAATCTGCTAAGCAGGGTCCACTCTGCTTTGCATTTGAGTGGGAGACATGTGAGAGATGCTTAAGGCGGGGGTTCTCAAATTGGGTCCCCAGGTGTTGTCATACTACAGCACCCATCATCCCCTTCCACAGTTCAGAACCCACCCACCCACCCCCGTTAAATCACTGGCAGCATCTCCAGAAAAGTCTGGGAAGGACTCCTGTCTGAAAGTGTGGAGAGTTGCTGCCGCTGCCAGTCAGTGTAGGAGACCAGCAGTTGAGGAAGCTGCCTTGTCCTGATTCAGACCCTTAGTCCATCTCGCAGTTTATTGTGGCTGGGAATGATGGGTGTTGTAGTTCAGCAGCATCACTGCCTGGGAATGCCTGGTGCAGACAATGCTGCTGGGCCAGAAGGAGAGCTGGTCTGGTGGTAGCCAGCATGAATCTGCTAAGCAGGGTCCACTCTGGTTTGCATTTGACTGGGAAATATGTGAGAGATTATTAGGGTGGGGGTTCTCATCACCCCCTGCCCTGGTTGCATATGAATGGGCGACTAGAAATGTGTGCACTGGAAGATCTTCCCCTCAGGGGATGGAGTGGCTCTGGGAAGAGCAATAAGTTTCCAGGTTTCCTCCCTGGCAGCATCTCCAAGATAGGTCTGAGAGAGATTCCTGCCTGCAACCTGGGAGAAGCCACTGCCAGTCTGTGAAGACAATCCTGAGCTAGATAGACCAATGGTCTGACTCAGTGGAAGGCAGCTTCCTCTGTTGCTAATGCAAATAAGAAGGTGTAAGGCTCGTTCCACACAAATTCCCACCTGAGCAGGATCAGTAAGGAGAGCTGGTCTGTGAGGAGAGCTGGTCTTGTGGCCACAAGCATGACTTGTCCCCTTAGCTAAGCAGGGTCTGCCCTGGTTGCATATGGATGGGAGACTAGAAGTGTGAGCACTGGGAGAGATTCCCCTCTTAGGGGATGGAGCCGCTCTGGGAAGAGCTGAAGGTCCCAAGTTCCCTCCCTGGCAGCATCTCCAAGATAGGGCTGAGAGAGCTTCCTGCCTGCAACCTTGGAGAAGCTGCTGCCAGCCTGTGAAGACAATACTGAGCTAGATAGACCAATGGTCTGACTCAGTATACGGCAGCTTCCTCTGTTCTGTTCCTTGAGGTTAAACCTTCTCAGCTCAGATTCCTCTTGAAAGAGGTCCTTGCAGAGAAAGCAAAAGAAGAGAGCCAAGGGAGGGAGGCTGGGAGCGCAGGATTCAGACCTACCCCCTTGCAAGGCACATCTCAGGCTTTTGTTTTGGGGGGAGGAAGGCGCTGGAGCTGGAGGCAATATTCTGCCTGTTGAGGCTGAAAGGGAGCACAGCTACCGTGGCTGAACCCCGCCAGGAGACAGACCCAAACAAGTGTATCTAATTAAAGCATGGAATTGGGAGGGGGAGGCAGGAGGGGGGAGGGGGACAAAGGGCTGTTAAGCAGTTAGGAGCTTACCAGCCTCCCACCCCCTCACCCAAAGAGACCTCCCCCCCCCCTCCGCCCTTCCTCCAAAGCAAATGCATCTCACACTTAGGATATTCTATATACCTTGCAGACACATAATTGCCAACATTCCCCCCCCCACCCGTGAATGGGGAAATAAGGACTTGTGGGCAGGGATGCAGACATTCTTGAGCCCTGAAACACCCCTGCGAGGTAGCCCGGTGGTGAGAAAGTCCCCGTTCTTCAGGCAACACACAGCGGCTTGCAGGATGCCATCGAGTGCAATCCTGGCTGAGGCCAGTCTCATAGCTCAGTTTCTTAACCAGCCCTATGACCCAGGGGTGAAGGATCACCCGTTGGGGCAGCAGAACTGCTTCGGCCATGGGATGCATGAAGGGCCCCTCCCTGAGGGTGTGAGCCTTGGAGTTGATGAAGAAAGGACCGGCGGCTCTTGAGGATGTGCAGAGTGCAACTGCAGGCAACCCTCCCTGCACATCAAGAGAGTGGGGCGAAGGACTAGAGCATGGTTGCACCGCCCTAGAGATGTCAGCCCTAGACTTCTCTTTCATGGAGGTGAGCAATCGGTTAGTTAAAGGTAGTGGCTGTGAGCTTGGGCTTAATTCCCAGGGACATAGGAGGCTGCCTTCTAGTGAGTCAGATCTTTGGTCCACCTAGCTCAGAATTGTCCACTGAGTGCAGTGCAGTGAGGCCCCGAACCTGTGTGCATTTGTCTAAAAGAGTAAGCTGCACTGAACTCAGAAGGGATGACGTCTGAGTAAATACACCTAGGACGGGATCCTCGCTCCCTTGGATAACTTGGCACCAACTTGCTTCAGAGCTGGGGACCATCTTTTGAGCTCTGCCCCCAATAGCATCCATCCTTCCACTCTCTGTTCTCTTAGGACACACTCGTATAATTGATATTAATTAGCGAGAAACGGGCCGTGCAGCGATTTCTGGAGCACAAGCCTCGGTTTGTGCGTCTCCCTTTTTCGAAAACTGCCGGCCACATTTGGGGCATGAAGTGTGTGTTCTTTCTCCGTCTGCCTTTTAAAAGCGATTCCAAATAAACCAAGGCACGAATACGGGGAGTTTTAAAGGACATATACCCAACGGTTCCAGGGGTCGGTCTAGATGCCCTTGAGGCCCCCTGCTCTGCCCTAATTCGGGGGGGGGAGAAGGGGAGTTACCTGCCCCCCAAGTGCACGTGGGAAATGAGCCCGGCTGGGGGGTGGAGAGGCGTGGCCCGAATTCTCCTCGCTCCAGGCCTGGCCCGCGAAGCCTGAACCTCCTGCCGAGGTCCCCATTCAGCCCCGCTGCCTCCATAATAGGCGATTCGCTTTGGTGCTGCAGACAAAACCCCCAGATGTTGCCAGGCGCAGCCGGGTGGTGGGAGCTGTGCGGTGGGGGGGGGGCATGAGGAATGCCAATGGACAGCCAAGACCCCTCCCCACTCCAGACAGCCTTCCCTGCGCCTTTTGCTGGCGGTGGGAGTGGGGGGGGATGTCCTGGTCTTTTGGAGACGTGGGGGGCAGCCGGGCCCAAGACACCCCCCTCCCCCCAGTTCTTACAGGCACCATCTGCTAATCACACACCCCCTTTACAGTTTGTGTGGGGGGGTTCGGATGGAATAAGCAAGGCTTCACTGGTGGAAGAGAGGCGATGCTATGCCAGCAATCGGTGGAAGAGGAGACTCTTCCAGACTGCCTCCCAATTATCACAGAATCGTAGAAGGCCCGAGTTGGAAAGGACCTTAGAGATCTTCGAGGCCAGCTCCTTGCTCAGGGCAGGCATCCACTACAACATCCCTGACAGGTGGCCCTCCCGTCTGTCCGAACACCGCCAGCAATGGAGAGACCCCTACTTCATGAGGCAGGCTGTTCCACTGGCCAACCACTCTAACAGTTAGGAAATTCTTCCCAATGTCTGCCTCCGGGAGCCACAGAAAAGAAGTCTGCACTCTTCCCCCTACGTGATGGCCCTTCAGAGATTTGAAGACTGGGATCATATCTCCCCTGAGTCTTCTCTTCTCTGGGATAAATCTACCCCACTCCTTCAACCATGCCTCCTAGGACTTGGTTTCCAGACCATTCCCCACCTTGGTCGGCCTCCCCGGAACCCTCTCCCCGTTTCCTATTGCTTAGTCCCCAATTCCTTGACCCTGACTTCTGTTCCAGCCCAGATCTGGATTGGTTCCTTGGTCCCCAGTACCTTATTCCGAGTCCCCACAACTACATTCTGCACAGAACCAGGTTGGTTTCTGCTGCTGAGGGCCGTATTCCTCGTTCCCAGTATCTTATTCAATGTGCGGGCCTCTGATGAAATCGGCTCTCATCCAGGGGTCCCCGAGGGTCCCCAGATGTTGCTGGACCACAACTCCCATCATCCTCAGCCACTACGGCTGTGTGAGCAGCCTGGATACAGAGCTGAAGCTGATGCACCAGATCTGCACCCCAAAATAAGCTCAGGGCCACCCCCAGACCATATACTTTTCTGCCAGGGATAAGGAATGGGGCATGTTTTGCCCTTACAAAAAGTTTGAGATGCCCAACCCAGACATCTTTGTCACCTGCAGACTCACCTGTGACCATCCAGAGGCCCTTGTGACACTGGAAGGAAGGATGCTATAGTGACGCTGCCTGCTGTCTCTCTTGCTGCTCTGACCAGCTTCCTTCCTTCCTTCCTTCCTCAATCCCTCCCTCCCTCTCTCTCTCCCTCCCTCTATCTATTTATTTATAGTTTTTATACCCCACCCCTCCAGTAGATTACTGCTCGGGGTGGCTCACAACATTTATAAAAAGATGCAATATAAAATAAGAGGAATAAAGTTAACCAGATTTAAGTGAAACCAGTTAAAAGACCAAGCTAAAACCACATTTAATTAAAAAAAAATGTTTCCAATTAAAAGTTATGTTAAAAGCTAAAAACGGAGAATTACAAAAATTAAAGAACCTACCAGATATAAACAGAGATGAAACATTAAAAAGCCTCTTTTTAAAAGCTGTGTTTTCTATTAAAAAACAACAACAACAAACCACTGAGGGAGGGAGCATGGCAAAGCTCTTTAGGGAGGGCGTTCCAAAGCCGAGGGGCCACAACCCAAAAGGACCTGTCTCTAGTCCGACAGGTACCTCGGCCTCAAGCAGTGTAGACAATGCCCCCTTCCAATCAGCCTCTGTTAAGGATGGAACATTCTGCCACAGGATGACAGGGTCTATCAATGGTTCCTTAGGCAGAGACGTAGCAGGGTTACCATTCTCAGCAGAGGCTGCTGTCTGTTCTGGGCTCATTTCTTGCCTTTCCATCCCAGAACACAGACTCATCCAGAGACATGGGTGGTGTGTGTGTGTGTGTGAATTCATGCCTTTGCTCACTCTAAAAGCAAAACCTTTGGGGCATAAGAGTGAACCAGGGCTTCTAATTTCAAGTTTGAAAGAAGTGTGGATTTATCATTGGTTTGGGAAAGCCTGCGTGAGTCTGTGAAGAGATTCCAGAATACAGATCTAGCCGGTGTGCTCAGAGTATTCACCTGTGACGGGGTGTGTCGTGTAGTGGCAGAGAGCCTGAGCTGTGGACCAGGAAGGCCTGAGCTGCAATCTCACCTCTGCCACAGACTCACTTCATGGCCTCAGGCAAATCACTCTCTCTCAGTTCCCCATTCACTAAAGAAGAACATAGTATTGGCTTACTGCCCCAGCTGCCTGCATTACCTGGAAGCTTGCTTATTCTTCTACTACAGAAGCCGATGGATTTGCAGGGTGGGAGCAAAATGTACATCCGGCATAGCCAGCTGGGCCTTGAAGATTCAAGAGGGGGGGCCCCATTTCTCTGGCCTGGAAGAGAATGGGGAGCGGGTACCCTGAGAAAAGTGGGGTGGGCTGCTGTCTCCAAATGGCCCGGAGTAGCCAACCTTCCGCTCCTAGTCTAGAGTCTGTCTGTGCCTAGGAAGGGAGGGGGCTAATGAGGCTGTTTCTCCTGCCCCCCAACACAAACAGAGAGGGCTCCCTCCCCCCTTTCTCCCTCCCTCCCCCGGCCCGGTCCATTGGCCTGTCTGCCCCTTTCGGGCAGGATATTGATGTGCTCCCGGGAAGGGATGGCTACTTGTAGCGTGGAAAATCGTGTTCCGCCTGCCAGCCTTTCAGCGCTGTGGGCTGGGACCCCCTTCTATAGCCAGGCTGGTGTATGTATGGGGTGTGTGTTGGGGGGGGGAGGTCTCAGCTGAAGCGTATGGGAGTGGGGGAAGCCTCGCATTGTATAAGGGGGCCCTGAACCAGAAAGCAAGTGGGGTGTCCTGCAGGGAGGGGCATCGTGCTAGAATTCTGGACCCCACCCCAACTGCCCAATCGCTAGGAAAAAAACGCGGGTGGGCTCCGAAGTCGCTACTCAGGCCTGGTTTGCATGGGATCGCTCTTACAAGGCCCCCCTCCTCAAAGTGTGGGAGATCAGACCATCCGAACAGCCCTGCCGGATCAGGCCCATGCAGACCCGTCTAGTCCAGCCTCCTGTTCCACACCAGATGCCTGTGAGGAGCCCCCAGGCAAGGGGTAGAGGCATGCCCTCTCTCCGGCTGCGGCTGCTCCCCTGCAACGGGGATGGAGAGGCATCTGGGCTCTGAGGGATCGGGTTGTGCCCTCCCAGCTGCCTTGCTGGGCCAAGGTTTTCCATTCCACCCCAGTTTATTTGGAACTGCAAAGTTTGGGGCTGGTTTGTCGACAACGATAGGGGGGAAGTCCTACGTGAAGGAAGGAGGCCTCCCTTTATTCAGAAGGCTGAATAGAGGCTCCCTTTATTCAGAACCCAAACGCCACCATTTTCTGTTCAGAAAAGGCGGGTGGAAGGCTCCGTTCACCCTGGCGCTGGCATCTGATACGGAGATGGGTGCCTAGAATCTGTTTGGAGAGATCTTTCTGGAGCGCCTCACAATCTGTTGTGGGTCTCACTACCCTGAATAGTTTAGTGTCCGCGGCGAATTCGGCCACTTGGCCGCTTCCCTCAACTTCTAGATCATTTATGAACAGGTTTAAGAGCATTGGCCCCAGTACTGATCCCTGGGGAGACCCCACTTCATGACGGCTGAATGGAGCCTCCATGCAGAGAGGCAGCCTACCTCTGAATACCGGTTGCTGGGGAGAAACACTCACGGCTTCCTGACCTGCTTGTGGACTCCCTGGACGCATCGGGTTGGCCACTGTGGGAAGCGGAAGGTGGGAGTGGATGGGCCAGCAAGGGCTCTGCTTGAATACTTATGGAAAAGTTGAGAACAAGGAACGGAACCTCCGTGGCCCAAGGCAGTCTACCTCGGGCTTTCATCCCCCTCCCCCCCGCTTGGGGGCTTCCTGGCTGGTCACTCTTGGAGGCAAGATGCCTAAACCCTGGTGGCCTGACTTATTTTTGCATATTCTTACAGGAGAGAGACTTCCCACATGCTGAGACAAATCATTGTGCAGAGATGGGAGATTCCAGATGCCAAGAGAATTACGTGTAAGTGTGTGTGTGTGTCTATTGCTGAGGAATCTTAGGAGGCCACGTTTTGTGCAAGCCCAGGAGGAGGCTGGGGACCCCCCCCCGCCCCCAACAAAACCAGCACCAGCACGGGCCATTGTTAGGGGAAGCCCCGGGGCCCCTCCAGGAGCAATTTGTCCGCTAATGATGGGTTTCCTTGCCATAAACTCCCCGATGGCCCTTCTCTCCAGCACTTTCAAAAGGCAGCTGCGATTAGCAACCCAATATAAGCCTTGTTATGCTGATCTCCCTGCAAAGCCCAGTTGGTGGGGAGGGGGCGATAATTAACCAGGATGCTGCAAAGCTGGTCTTGTATTAACCAGCCCCCCCCTACCCACGGGCTGCCAGTTGTGGGCGTGTGACCCTTAACATGCAGCATCCTTGGATCTGGAGTGTCTTGATGGTCCCTCCTGTGGAGAGGCCTGGGGCTGTCCAGCTAGCTTGCTTGGCTCCCCGAGGGTTGCCAACTAATTGGGACAAATCAGTTCCGGCCTGCTCCTCTGCCTTTAATGGCGGCTGATGTGCGGGAATCTGGCAAGGAATCCTTGCCCAGTATGTTTTCAGCTAATGTCTGCAGATAGGAACATCGGAAGCTGCCTTCTACAGAGTCAGACCCTTGGTCCATCTCGCTCAGTGTTGTCTACCCAGACTGGCAGTGGCTTCTCCAAGGTTGCAGGCAGGAATCTCTCTCAGACCTATCCTGGAGATGCTGCCAGGGAGGGAACTGGGAACCTTCTGCAGGCAAGCAGGCAAATGCTCTTCCACTGAGCTACAGCCCCATCCCTTAAGGGGAATATCATAAGAACATAAGATCAGCACTGCTGGATCAGGCCCATCTAGTCCAGCATCCTGTTTCCCACAGTGGCCCACCAGATGCCTCTGGAAGCCTAAAGGCAGGAGCTGAGGGCATGCCCTCTCTCCTGCTGTTACTCCCCTGCAACTGGTACTCAGAGGCATCCTGCCTCTGAGGCTGGAGGTGGCCCACAGCCCTCCGACTAGTAGCCATTGATAGACCTCTCCTCCATGGGGTTATCCAAACCTTATACCAAACCTTACAGTGCTCACATGTAGTCTCCCATCCAAATGCAAACCAGGGCAAGCCCTGCTTAGCTGAGGGGACAATGTGTGCTTGCTACCCCAAGTCCAAAGGGTTGCCGGTTTGAATCCCTGCTGTATGTTTCCCAGACTATGGGAAACACCTATATCGGGCAGCAGTGATAGAGGAAGGTGCAGAAAGGCATCTTCAACCCCTGCTAACTTGGCAAAGAGGCACCTTTTAACGTGGTGATTCTCTTGTATTCTTGTGAAGTAGGTTAGGCTGAGAGAGAAGTGACTGAGTCCAGAGTCTGTAAGTGTGCTACATCGTTCGTGACTCATTGCTAGCTACACACTTTCCCCCTCTGGCAGGGTTCTTGTGCCTTTGAGAGCCCCGTCTCTGAACTCTTTGCTGGTGCTGGGGATGACGCAGAGGGCCTGTTCTGCATGTCGAAATAAGAGCCTCCCCATCTCTGGCCACTTTTTAAAAGGCACTGAAGACACATTTATTCGCCCAGGCTTTGAATTAGATGTATTGTTTTAAATAATTTTAATACTGGGTTTTAAATGGTTTTTATCTTTTAGATGTTTTTAATTGTTAATTGATTTGATGTTTTAAATGGTTTTAATTGTAAACCGCCCAGAGATGCAAGTCTTGGGCGGTATAGAAATATTTCAAATAAGCAAACAAACAAATAAATGTTCAACACTTGGCAGCATCTCCAGGTAGAGCTGGGAAAGACCCCCTGCCTGAGACCCTGGCAAAATGCTGCCAGCCAGAGTGGCGGACCCTGAGCAAGATGGGCCAAGGGGTCTGGCTCACACATGTCCATATATGACCTTAACAGCCTAGGACCAGGTTACTTTAGGCCTGGAGTTCCACAGATATTGCTACACTGCAATTCCCACACCTCCAGCTACAACCGTATTGTGTCTGGGGATGATGGGAGTTGTACCTCAGCAACATCTGGAATACCACTGGTTGGGAACCCCTGCCTTAGGCTATATGGACCTGCCTGGATCCTTCAAGTGGCCATTGAGGCCTCGATCTCAGGCCCATCACGGTTGATCATATGACTGGCCGGTATCAGAGACAGGACCTTCTTAGTGGTGGCTCCTTGTTTATGAAATGCACGCCCAAGCGAGGCCCCCTCTCTCCCCACCTTCTGGTGGACTGCTGACTGCTTTGATTTAAACTGGCCTTGAAAGTCTAACTTCTAAGACATTTGCCATTTCCTTGCCGATTTTTAAATGTCTGCCGATAGTAATACGCTTCCCCCCCCATTGATCTGTTTCAAGTGCTTTATTTAAAAATAACTTTAACTGCCCACTGGTCTGACTTTATTTTTTATTTTTTGGCAGGAAAGTGGTTTATAAACAGTAAGAAATCAATAAATAGAACAGATACCCAATTCGCAGTTGCTGTTATGGCTGCCAGGTAGGTCTCTTTTAAAGGGAATTAAAGAGGGTGCACATTTAGTACAGGTTATCGTGACCTACGGATGACCAGAGCAGAGCAGAAAAATTGGCCCTGGCGTTCAAGGAGGCCTCTGCAGTTCTTTGGAGATCTCCTTGTCAGCCACTCAGCCCTCCTCCTCCTCCGTCTCCCTCCCTCCAGGCTGCCATCACAAATCGTGTGCCAATTTGCTCCCCTATTATTTTAATTACATGGATATTTTCCTACACAGCAGGCTGTTTTTAATGAGTGACTTGCTGAAAGGCCCTTCGGCGTGTATCCCCCAAACCGCTTGCTGGCTTGGCCTCTCTGGCACGCTGCATCTATCTGGGTTTTGAACAACTTGTGTGGTGCTGAAGGCCCTCTAAGCAGTGGAAAATTGACCGAAAAATGCTACTAATTCGCAATGTTCTGCTTCGGCTGGGATCCCCGGAGTTAAGCTGCAGCCAGCCATTCACACCCGGTCACGCTCCAAGGTGAGAGGCTGCACCGTATTAATGGGGCCTGTGCTCCCACCCACCCCCAAATCCCAACCTCACACAGAGAACAAGCATCCCCTTCCTGTTTCGCTCCTTTCGCTTCTGAGAACAGCAGCGCAAAAGACTGAAAAATTGATATAGACATTTATATCCTTTGGCTGAAGAAGGCCTCCTTGGCGGTCCCCTCCGGTGGAAGATCATCGCCAAAATATGACCCTAGTCACCCCTCGTGTGACTGGTTATACATGCCAAGTTATCAGTTGATCTTTGGGAACAGATAGAAAATGATTTGATCTGCTGCTGCTGAAGTTTGAGTTCACCCTGCTCAGGTAGACTGCTCCTGTTCAGAAGGCTTTATGCAGAAAATAACCAAAGCCAACTGATGCAAGCTTCTCTTCTCTGGGGGCATGGTTCTCATCTTCTCACCTGTCTCCACACACACACACCCACTCCCCCACCCGCATCATTCTGTGGCTGAATGGGGTTGACTGTGGTAGACTGCAGGCAGACACAGATTCAATAGAAACTGCAGTAACAGCGCCACTCTGCCTGGCCTGTGCCTCTGAGCAAGCCGGTATTGGCTTTTCGTCATCCTGAAAGCATGTTTAATGTTTCCATACTACCCGGTAGAGAGAGAATGTGGGGTTTAAATCTGGCAGCAACTCTTAAACAAACTCAAGAGAGACCCACAGAACTGCCATGCAAGGGTGTTCCCCAAGTGCGGGCATTTCTGCATAATAACTCTTAGGGCTATAACATTTTGAGGCCCTTTGATACTAGTGCCACCAAACCAACCCTTAATGTTTTAGATTGTGAGCCCTTTGGGACAGGGGACCATTGTATTTATGCATTATTTATCTGTCTATGTAAACTGCTTTGAAAACTTTGGTTGAAGAGCGGGATATGAATATTCGTAGTAGTAGTAATGGCTATTATCCTCAGCCCCTCAAGGAAATTTCTCTTTTTCACCTCCAACAGAATATTCAATTTTGTTTAAATTCTTGGGCGGGAGGGATTCAAACAACAACCCCCAATAGACGATCTTTTGGAAGTGAAGGTGTCACAAAGCAGTTCTTTTAAAAGGTTTGTTTTGTTTCCTAATTTTCTTTGTGTTGATCAAAAATACAGAACTTTCCATTCTGGTCTTTCCAGTTCACCACTTCTCCAGGCAAGAATATTTAATGCTTCAAACTAGGACTATTTACTGATCTTAAAAGTAAGTCAAGTAACATTGGTTAGTTGATGACATTTGCATTTGACTCCAACATAAATATGTTTGCGATACTGAAGGATGTATGAGACGTCAATATATCAAAGCCACCAGGCATGGCAAGGTGCAGAAATGGAAATGCCACCTTATATATAGCCTTTTCCTGCCTTTATGAACTAACACTCCCTGAGATGATGAATAATAAATAATAATTTGCACGTCCACCATTCAAACGTTGCCCTCACAATGAAAACTGGCCCCTGACCAAATAAACTCAAGTCCTATACACACTGACTAAAAAGCAAGTTTCACTGTTCAGCTGAGCTTATTTCCAAGGAAATGCCCAAAGGATGTCAGCCTTACAGTGACATCTGATCTGTGTTTACTCAGAAGTAAATCTCCTGTGTCCAGTGAGTGGGGCTTACGGCTAAGTGTGTGCGAGATTAATCCATCAGAATGTACAGATCAGCTTCCAATTCTTTTTGCGTCGTTAAGCACTGTTGTTGTTGTTATGGGTGCTGTTTTTGGTTGAGATTTAGAATAAGATTAATTGAGCTCTAAGGGCCTTTATAAAAAAAAAGGCGATTTGTTTCTTTGGCATCCTTGCCCAGTGATTTTGTGGGGCTTTTTTTTTTTTTTTTTTGAGGCGCATGGTTTTTAGAATGCCTGGCTAATTGCATGACAGAAGATAGGAGGCCAAAGAAACCCGCTAATCAGGTCAGGCAGCCTGGGAAGAGCAGTCACGCTCTCTAATTAGAAAGCTTTGGGAAAGCGCCTTTTCTGAGCATCAGAGGGTGATGAGGGAGAATTTGCAAAGCGTTTTTCTTTTCAGGAGGACAGAGTGAATTTCAGCCTCTGTTGTTTCTGGGCTGACAATGAGCAGGCATTCTTTGGCGATGCGTCCTGGAGAGGGTGAGGCTTTTTAAGGCTGGGCTTTCAGCAATTTAAAAGCGGCTGTGGGGGCGGTGGGGGTGGGTGGGAGTAAAGGCCCACTTGAGGTGCACAATGGGGTAAGGAGAGTGAATCAACACTTGCAGAGTGTGAGCTAAGTAAGAGTGCATCCAGAAAGGCGAGATTGTCTGCCTCCTTTGTGTCCGGAGCCAGCTGAACCTCATCTTTCAATATTGACCCCGCTGGGTGGTTCGGAAGTCATTTGCACAGCACACACAGTGGCCCGCTCCTTTGCCCCACGTTTGGAGGGTACCCCGCTCTGCAAAATGCTGCCAGATGCACTCAGGATGGACTCCACCTCTGGATGTGCATCTTCAACAGAACTCTTCCCTGACACGAGTGCTGGACGAGGACCGGGAAGACCTGAGTTCAAATCCCCATTCAGCCATGAGACTTGCTGGGTGACTCTGGGCCAGTCATTTCTCTCTCAGCCTAACCTACTTCACAGGGTTGTTGTGAGGAGAAACCTAAGTATGCAGTACACCGCTCTGGGCTCCTTGGAGGAAGAGTGGGATATAAAATGTAAATAATAAATAAATAACTTTTCAGAACTTCCAAGCTGGGACCTGCTTCTGCATGCAAAGCAGATGCTCTTCCACTGAGCTGCAGTCTTGTCCCCTAGGAAACAGCTGCCTGCTGAGTCAGATAACAATCCATCTAGCTCACTATTGTCCACACTGCCTGGCAGCACCTCTCCAGTCCAAGGTTCAGGATTGAACTTGGGACCTTCTGCATGCAAAGCTGATGCTGCTGTGCTGCTGATACTGAACTTCTGTCTCTTGAGTCAGCCCCCTGGTCCATCTCGCTCAGTATTGTCTACACTGACTGGCAGCAGCTCGCCAGGGTTTCAGACAAGAGTCTTTCACAGTCCTACCCAGAGATGCTGCCAGGAATTGAATCTGGGACCTTCTGCAGGCAAAGCAGATGCTCTGCCACTGAGCTACAGACTCGTCCCTGCATAGGATGCTGTTATTGAGTCAGACCCTTGCTCCATCTAGCTCAGTATTGTCTACCCAGACTGGCAGCATCTTCTCCAAAGTTTCAGGCAGGTGTATCTCAGAGACAGAACCTCCTGGATGCAATGCGGATGATCTACCTTATACTGTGTTTACTAGGCAACTTTTAAAATGGGTTTAAACTTTTTTATCATTGAAAAGTGTTTGCATGGAAAGCAATGGAGTGCCCAGATGCTGTCAGACCCCACAGAGGAAAAACAGTTGCCCTCTTTCACTATGGATATTTATATACGGCTTTTCAACCAAAGTTCTCCAAGCGGTTTACATAGAAAAATAAATAAATACATAAATAAGACTAAACGGGTAGTTAACCCAAAAGTAATCAAATCTGGGTGCTAGGGTTGTTTGAGTATTTTGTTAATTTGTTTGATGGTTTTGCCTACTAAATCTATGTTGATTTTGTGTTTTTGTATTATGTGTGTAAAGGCCATTGCAGCTGGCAAGGAGAGTGAACGGGTCTTATGGCAGCAAGCACAAATTGTCCCCTTTGCTAAACAGGCCCCACCCTGGTTTGAATTTGAATGGGAGTGGAGACTACAGGTGAACTCTGTAAGATGTACCCCCTGCCCCTTTAAGGCATCATATGCTTTCATGCAGAAGGTTCCAAGTTCCAGTAGAGACTCCTGCCTGCAACTTTGGAGAAGCCGCTGCCAGCCTGGGTAGACAATACTGAGCGAGATGGACCGAGGGTCTGACTCAGTATGTGGCAGCTTCCACTGTTCCCAAGATGATGGGAATTGTTTTAACCCAAGACCGTCTGGGGACCCAAGTTTGAGGGGCTCCTGATTTAGTGTACCTACGCAGCTGGTCATTGACCCTAAAAACATTTCATTCATTCAGTAGTCCTTTGTTTGTTTGTTTGTTTTTTGGGACAGGATACTGCTAAGCCAGAGGTTTACAAACTTGGGCTCCCCAGATGTGTTGGACTACAACTCCCATCACCCATGGCAGCCGTGGATGGCGGGCGAAGTAGTCCAGCACATCTGGGGGCCCTGGATTGCAATTCCGGACGGCGTCCATAGAGGGACCCCGGAAGGCGGGAGGTCTTCGTGACTCTAGGCGAATTAGTCAATCCAGTCCCCTTCAGCTCTCGCGGGAACAGCCAGGTCCCGCGAGGCCACGCAGCCCCCGCCCTGCGGTCTCGCGAGACGCGGAACCCGGCGGCGCCTCTTCTCGCGAGAGCTGGGCCGGGCACCGCCCGCCCGCCTGTCATGGCCGGCGCTGAAGGGAAGGCGGGCCGAGGCGAGGCGCGCACCAGCCTTGCGGCCTTTGCCCTGGGCGGCTCGGTGGCGGCCGTGCCGCTGCTGCTCTCGGCGCCGCTGAGCGGGCCCGGCATCCATGGTCGCGCCGCGCTGGCCCTCCATGTGGCCGGCGTCAACGCCGCCCTGCTCTTGGCCTGGGGACGCGCCCCGGGGGGCAGATACCAGGTGAGGGGCGTGGCTTGAGGAGGGGTGTGGCTTCCCTGGGTGGTGGGGGCGTGGCTAGAGGAGGGGCGTGATGCGCGCACAGCCCCCTCCGGCCAGGTAGGGGCGGGGCGTGTCGTCCAGGGGGCGTGTCTTTATCAGGGCACGTCCCCCCTGGTGGTACATTGTGTGCCTTTTGGGGCAGAGACTTCCCTTCTTGTTCTCTGTAAAGTTCGCCGAGTATTTATTTATTTACCTATCCTGGTTTTATAGCGCCTGATATGTACATCTCTAGGGCAGTGTACAAAATTTAAAATAACATTTAAAAGTAAACACAGATTAAAATATGTGAGACACAATAAAAAAAATCCGCTTAAAACAAATTATTTAAATTAATTCTAATGAAAAGCCTGCAAGAATAGGGAGAGTCTTGGGGGTCTTCCTGAAAACAAACAGGAGGGGAGAGGAGAGGAGGTCTTGTGGTAGCAAGCATGACTTTTCCCTTAGCTAACCATGGTGGGAGCACTGCAAGATATTCCCCTTAAGGGATGGAGCCACTCTGGGAAGAGCTTTTATTCTGTTTTGGATTTGTGGTTTTAAATTCTGTGCACGCATATCAGGCACTCCATAAATATGATCAATTATGGGCAGTTTGAAATTAATTGTAATTAAAAGCCTGAGAAAACAGGTGTGTCCTGAGGGTTTTTTTCAGAAGCAACTGGAGATGGAGAAGCTTTTATTTTGGCAAGCAGTGCATTCCAGAGTCCTGGGGTAGCCACAGAGGAGGCCACCAGACAAGCCGACAGCCAGACCTTCCCAGATGATCTTAATAGGCAGCAAGGTTCATGGCAAAGACGGCTTTTGCTGTCCTGGATCAGTTAATCTTTAAGGTGCCAGAGTTCTGGTTTCTGCAGCATGCTTAGCACAGCTGCTCCTTGGGGTGGGCCCCACTGAGCATTTACAGTGTGCTGACACAGTGGGGTCAGGGTGGGATGAGCCCCATCGCCCATTGAGATCATCCGGGGAGGTCCATCTGCAGTTGCTACCAGCTCTGGTGGCTACTCAGGGACGGCCCTTCTCTGTCCGCCGCCCCGAGGCTTTGGAATGTGCTCCCTGCTGAAAAATAAGAGCCTCCCCATCAGTGTTTCCTCTAACAGGGGTTCCCAGATGTTGTTGACTACAACTCCCATAATCCCCAAGCAAAAGCCATTGCAGCTGGGGATGCTGGGAGCTGCACTCAACATCTGGGAATCCCTGTTAGAGGGAACACATGCTCCCCATCTCTGACAGCTTTTAAAAGGGCTGTTAAGATGCATTTTTTCCTCCGTGCTTTAAATTAAACTTCTAGAATCCATCATTGTTTTTAAATTGTTTTAACATGTTAATGTTTGGGTTTTAATCTGTGTTGTTGTTTTGTAAACTGCCCAAGGGCTTGAGTTTTGGGTGGTATATATAAGCATGCTAAATAAACAAACCGTGCAAGAAAGCAAGCCCTGGAATCCTCCACTAATTCTCTTGTTTGAGAGGAGGGGGCCGGGCGTCCTCTCTTGCCTAGGCAGATGGGCTCAGAGGCTGCCCAGGGCCGATCCCTTCCACAGGGTTTCAGAGAGAGAAATGTCTGCCGGCTGCCGTCTCAGGATTTGCCTTCAGCATTGCTGACTTCTGGCTTGGAAAGGCTGGCTTGGGGAGCTGTGTGTGGGGTGCCCCCCCCCCCGCTGTTGCTGAGAGGAAGTTCCCGACAGTGCTCCCTTTGCTTTTTCAGATCGCCATCCGGGCTTGCTTCCTGGGGTTTGCCTTTGGGTGCGGCCTGTTGCTCAGCTTCGGACAATCGACATGGAAGCACTTTGGCTGGTAAGAAAGAAGCCCTACTTGGTGTAGGGTGCAAGCAAAGAGCTTGAGGAGGAAGCCTTAAGGACAGCCCTGCTGGATCAGGCCCAAGAAGGCTCATCTAGTCCAGCATTCTTGTTCCACCAGATGCCCCTGGGAAGCCTACGGGCAGGAGGTGAGGGCATGACCTCTCTCCTGCCATTGCTCCCCTGCAACTGGTGTTCAGAGGTATCCTGCCTCTGAAGCTGGAAGTGGCCACTAGCCCTCAGACTAGTGGCCATGGATAGACCTTTCCTCCGTGAATTTGCCTAACCCCCTTTTAAAGCCGTCATCACCTCCCATGGCAGAGAATTCCCTAAGTTAATTATGTGCTTTTTCTCTCTGGTCAATCCTGTCTCTCTGGATTCTCTTACTTCCTGGAATCTACGTGTCAATCATGTCCTCCCCTGCTTGCAGAATCTCCGCTGGCTTTTGTCATCTCATCTGGCCTCGGAGGGAGGGCAGGTGCTCTGGGAGCTTGACGTATCCTTCGGAGTTCCTGTTTCAGGCCAGGATATGTCTACCAACCTTCACACACAAAAGTTGCTTTCAGGCCCCAGAAACTGCAGGTGGCAGGCTGGCAAACTGAGCGGCTCGTTCACAATTGAGTTGACCCTGGCTTCTCATTTCCCACATGCGTCTGGGAGACGGGGGCAGATGGACATGAATCGGTGCACTGGCCCTGCTGATGATTGCTGGCTTGCCTGTGTGGTTAAAATCGGCAGGTTCTCGAAACAGCCAATGCCCCCGATTGTGGTGCTTTTGAGCAGCTGAGTCTTCAGAGCAGAACGTTCTCCTAATTTAAGTGGCAAGTTTGAGCTAGAGGATCTTTGGATTTTGTATCTCCCCACCCCCCTTTAAGCCCAGCTTGATGGTCCCTGGCTTGGTCTCTCCTCAGGTATATGTGTTCCCTGTCTCTCTTCCATTACTCTGAATACTTGGTGACGGCCATTAACAACCCCCGCAGTCTCTCCTTGGACTCCTTCTTGCTCAACCACAGCTTTGAATACAACGTGGCCGCAGTCTCCTCCTGGGTCGAGTTCACTGTGGAGAAATTCGTTTTCCCAGGTCAGTAGCAGCCCAGTTATGCGTGTTTCTCCCACCCCAGCTCTCTCTGGTTCCCAGCAGCCTGGTTGTGCCTGTTTCTCCCATCTCATCCCAACCCCTTCCCTGCATTAACGAGAGCTGCACTGCTTGCAGGCTGCCCATCCATCAGGCTAAGCCCGCACAGCTCTACCTGATGAATGGCCAGCCTGAAGGCACTGCAGCTCTTGTTAATGCAGGGGTGGGAGAAACGGGGCATTCAGGCTGCTGGGAACCAGCGAGAGCCGTGGCTCCTTCCCCCACCCTGGCTCCTTAAGGGGAGCTGCCTGAAGCGGTTTCCCTCGGCTGATCAGAGTGACATTGAAGAAAGAGAGAAGGCCTCCTGAAAAGTGATGCAGGACTTTGCATTTTAATCCTGGGCTCAGCATCTGTTATCTAAGTAATCCTCTTAAAAGACGAGCTAAGGTAGGCCAGCGTGATTAAGTTCTGAAGCCCTGATGAACTCAGTGGCATATATTTCTGCGAAAAGATGCATAGGGTTATGCTGCTAGCTAGTTCGTGGCGGAGGTGGCATTTGAGTGCCCCAGCACTCACCCTCCCAGCAGACTAGAAGGCAGCAGAATCCCAAACACGTTTACTCAACATCCAGACCTGATGTCAACAGGACTCGTTTCCATGTAAGCGTGTGCAGGATTGCAGTCCGTGCTGCTGTGACACTTGTCATCTCTTTCATTGCAAATGTCAGGATGCTCTGATGAATTTTATGTTACCTTTTTACTCTCAGATACATATGCAGCAATTACTCACAGTGTGGCCAGATCTTGTGCAGCAGTGTGTAATTTGCAGTGTGCTGTGAATCAACAGCTGGACTGTCAGATCCCTGACTGGATAGATTTGTTCAATCTCCATTATATTTGTAACCCCTCAAGTTCATTAGAGCTGTGCAGGTCTGCAGAAGGGAATTCCTGGTGATTTGTGTGCTGATACACATACCTGATTTAGTCATTTCTGAACTAAAGGAAGAACGATGGAACTGCTTGTTCCTGGTCTCCTGAAGAGAATATTTAATAATTGCATGCAGCCAGATGAGTGGGGAAGGGATCGATTCCTCTTCCAGCAAAGGCCCCCTTTCCCTGTGATTGGCGCACTTGTCTCTAAACACGGGTGTCATTTTTTAAAAGAATCTCTGCCCCTCCTCTGCAGGAATGAAGCAGGTTACCTGGCTGAGTTCTGCGGGGCTGCTGATGGTGGTTTTTGGCGACTGTCTGAGGAAATCTGCCATGCTGACGGCCGGCTCCAACTTCAACCACATCGTTCAGAACGAAAAGTCTGACCACCACACACTAGTGACCAGAGGGGTGTACGGGTGGTTCCGTCACCCTTCCTACGTGGGATGGTTTTACTGGAGTATTGGGACCCAGGTACTGTGTCGCGACAAAGTGCATGGTCTCGTCTTTGGGCTCTCTCCTTTGTGTTTTTGTTTCACCTGTTGGAAGCCATGGCGTTTCTCTTGGGGTCACCCACCTTGATGGCGGGGTGCGGGGAGCTCTCAAAAGGGCCACAGCGCAGTGGTGGGGCATCTGCTTTGCAGGCAGAAGGTTCCAGCTCCAGTCCCTCTCCAGGGAGGGCGGCGAGAAACTCCTGCCTGAAACCCTGGAGAGCCACTGCCAGTCAGTGGAGACAGTCCTGAGCTAGATGGGCCAAAGGGCCATGGAATGCCTTGACTATATATGCGAGTGGCCAACGGCCACGTGGAACCTTCCATGCATTCCTGTGGCCTCTGGGGAGAAAGCAGAGCATTTCCTGCCCTTGGTTTTCAGAGGAGGCCATAGCTCAGTGGTGGAGCAACTGCTTTGCATGCAGAAGGTCGTTCAGTCCCTGGCAGCATCTCCAGGTAAAGTAAAGCTGTGCTGTGTCGACTCCTGGCAACCACTGAGCCCTGTGGTGGTCTTGGGTAGAATACAGGAGGGGTTGGCCATTGCCGCCTCCTGCGCAGTATGGGATGATGAGGATGCCTTTCGGCATCTTCCTAGATCGCTGCTGCCCGGCTGGGAAACATACCAGCGGGGGGGATTCGAACCGGCAATCTCTTGCCCGCTAGGCAAGTTACAGGTAGGGCTGGGGAAGATACCGGCCTGAATCCCTAGAGAGTCACTGCCTGTCAGGGTAGACAGTACTGAGCTCGGTGGACCAAGGGTCTGACTCAGTCGATGCCTGAGCAGGGATAGGGCCATAGATCAGTGGCAGAGAGGCTTGGATTCTGCCCCCGGCGTCTCTCGACGGGGCTGGGAGGAACTCCTGACTGCAGCCTGGGAGAAGCCGCTGCCACTCAGTGTAGACCAGGGCTGCACAACTTTGACCTTCCTGCAGATGTCGGACTTCAACTCCCATCATCCCTGACTATTCACTGCTGTGGATGGCGGGCGATGTAGTCCAAGCACAAATGCTCTTCCATCCTTCTCCTCCTCCTTTGACATTTGGGTTTGCCCGACCCCTGACTGGGAGTGAGCACACGGCTCTCCAACGCTGGCTGGGGTAGGAGCCAGGTCACCCCCTCCTCTAGCCCTTCTTAACCTAAGAACAGCCCTGCTGGATCAGGCCCAAGCACGCCCATCCAGCCCAGCCTCCTGTTTCACTCAGTGGCCCACCAGGTGCCTCTGGGAGCCCACAGGCAAGAGGTCTGTGCATGCCCTCCCTCCTGCTCTTGCTGCTCCCTTGCAACGGGTATTGAGAGGCATCTTGCCTCTGAGGCTGGAGGTGGCCTGTAGCCCCCAGACTAGTAGCCCTTGATAGACCTGCCCTCTGTGGATTTGTCCAAGCTGCTTTTAAAGCCATCCGATCCTGAGGAGGAGCGCATGAACACGCCCAGGGTCGGAGCAATGGCCAGGTCGAGTGGCTGCTGATGGGGAGGCAGTCCTGGGAGGGCAGGAGCCGAAGGGTGGCTGGCCACAACCAGGGCATCTTGCTGTCTCTCACCTCTGCTGCAATCCTGACACTCCCTCCTTGAACAAGGAGGACCTCTCTGGAGTCTGTTGTTCCCAGTGATGCAGCCGCCAGGCAAAGACCAGGGCTTGCTTTCCTGCTCCACCCAGCCCTTGCGTCCCTTTCCCCAGGTCCTGCTCTGCAATCCCGTCTGCACGCTGGGCTACACGCTGGCCTCCTGGCGCTTCTTCCGGGAGCGGATCGAAGAGGAGGAGCTGACGCTGATCCACTTCTTTGGGGAAGAGTACCTGGCCTATAAGAGGAGGGTGCCCAGCGGCCTGCCGTTCATCCGAGGGGTGAAAGTGGAGCCATGAGAGCCGGGCGTGGGCTGGAGCGGAACGAGGCGCCCCCGGACCGGGCTGCGCAGCGCAAGAGCCCTGAGCGTTGGACTGCTAGGGTCGTGGCCAGTTGTTCTGCTCTGAGTGGTGAAGGTGTATTAAGGGCTAGCCAGAAGCTCAGGGTCCTGCTCCACCATCGCGAACAATAGAGACCACAGCAGCCCCGTCTTGGTGCTCATGGGGAGAGGTGGCCTCCGGAACCCTCTGAGCGGCGCTGAGCTCCCAAGCAAGTCAAAGGACTGGCCCGAAAGCAGAAAGCCGCTCCGACAGGCTGCAGGTTCTCTGCAAGACGGAACTTGCCCTTTGCGTCATAACCACCCTTGATTTAGAAGGGCTCTGGAGGGGAGCTCACCTCTCTGGCAAATCTTTTTTAACGCAACTTTTTAAATCTTAAAAGGCTACAACAGCACAGCTTTAACCTCTGGTCCTGATATCACATGTCCTTTGGGGCACCTGCCCACGGCTGGGGTGGAGTGGGGGCCCCCCACCCCGTTTCTGTCTTCAGTGCATGACCTTCTTACCATCACCACTGGAATCATGCTTGCTGATCTGGTTGGCAACACCGCACGGGCAAAGCAGCCCCCTCCCCTTTTTACTGGAGAAAGGTGGGATTCTCAAGAACACAGATCCTTTTTCTAAGTAGCACACAAACTTGCCTGTGTATGGATGGGAAAGGCAAGTCTTTTCATTTCAGTGTTGGGACCGCCTGCTGTTCCTTATCCCTCTGTTGAGAAGGCCCGTCTCCTTGCACCAGCTTTGTCACCTTCTCATCTCTTTGCACACTCCTGGCAGTGAGTTTCCCCATCTTCCCTCTTGCATTTTACATTCGGCAGGAGTTCAGAATAGGGTGGTGGGTGTTCAGAAGGGAAGGGGCTTTGCTCGCTCCGCAGAGTGCAAGGTTTAAAGTGGCTCTCAGCTCTGCGTAATTCACGGATCCAGGGCGCCTTGTCTGGCAAGAGTTTTTAGTTTTGGAGCAGGGGACTCTCCGGCTCCCCCAGAGAGAGTCTGTCTTTTGCCCCCTCCTCGATTTCCCAGCGTACATTTTTGTTCATGTTCTATACCAAAGAGCGGATCACTGTTGTCTTGATTCTATCCATCTTTTTGTAGTTAGGGTGGGCACTCACACGTCGTCGTTGAGGCTGTCAGACACACCTTTTTGTAAAGCTGCACCCATGTGGGGGTTGGTTACAATTAGCCCAGTATTCTTCTGTGTGTCCCCAGCAAGGCTGATTCTTCAGCTTGTGAGGCTCTTTACTCCTTGGCTTTTATGGTTCAAAGCGCCCCAGAGGCCTGTTCCAATGGTGGGAGGAGGAAAACTTGAGTATTCAGGGTTCTTGTGAACTTAAAGACCAGTAGCTTTTATTTTCCTCTCCTTCTGCAAAATTCCTTCCCACATCCAGGATCTTCTGCTTCATTACCTGGCTATGTGTCCTTGAATGCCCGTTCAAATGCCCAGGGGACGGGACACAAGGCCATTTAGAGGTAGGATGCACCTTTGTTTCCTTTTCTAATAAAAAGCAGAATCCCATACCAACAAACACTGGATTCACTTTGATGTGGTTTGTGGAATTTCTCTCACTTTGCATCATTTTGCCTTCTGCGCCACTTGGTTCCGCACAATTTGCAGAGCCGTCTTAAGCATGTTTACTTGGAGGTCAATCCCCCTGAGCTCAGTGAGACTCAGGGAAGTGAGTTCAGGGTGGCTCTGTTCATCATGGAGCGGGCCTCGCTCAGGAGTTCTGTAGGGAACCATAGCATTGGCCCCTGGAAGTCTTATTCACATTTATTGTGGGTCATTTATTGACCTGGAAGTCGTATTCACAACTCTTCGACATTTTTCATCAGTGAATGGCCCTACCTTAAGAACATAAGAACAGCCCTGCTGGATCAGGCCCAAGGAGGCCCATGTAGTCCCGCATCCTGTTTCGCACAGTGGCCCACCATATGCCGCTGGAAGCCCACAGGCAGAAGTTGAAAGGGGCATGCCCCCTCTTCTGCTGCTGCTCCCCTGCAGCTGGTACTCAGAGGCATCCTGCCTTTGATTCTGGAGGTGGCTTATAGCCCTCCGACTAGTAGCCAATGATAGACCTCTCCTCCATGAAGTTATCCAAACCCCTCTTAAAGTCATCCAGGTTGTTGGCTGTCACCACATCCTGTGGCAGGGAATTCCTCAAGTTGATTATGCGATGTGTGAAAAAGTACCTCCATTTGATGGTCCTAATTTCCTGGCTGTCAATTTCATGGGATGACCCCTGGTTCTAGTGTTATGCAGGAGGGAGAAAAATTTCTCTCTATCCTCGTTCTCCATGCCATGCATGATTTTATAGACCTCTATCATGTCTCCCCTCACTTGTCTTTTTTTAAAAAAACTAAAAAGCCCCAGGTGTTGTAGCCGTGCCTCGTAAGGAAGGTGCTCTAGGCCCGTGACCAGAGAACTGCTGCCCCATTTTAAGGCATAGCTTTGTGATCATACAGAAGACTAGAAACTTGGGGTCGGGGTCGGTTATGCAATGAAAGCTGAAATTCTTTGTGCAGCCGGGCATTGGTCTGCTTTTTGTTCTGGCTAATATCATCGTCTTGGATCAGTTTTGTTCATTTTGCATTTGGTCTTTTTTGTGGGGTAGGATACTAAAAGAAGATAGAAGAGGAGAGCTGGTCTTGTGATCGCAAGCATGACTTGTCCCCTTAGCTGAGCAGGGTCCGCCCTGGTTGCATCTGAATGGGAGCCTAGAAGTGTGAGCACTGTCAGATCTTCCCCTTTGGGGATGGAGCCGCCACTCTGGGAAGAGCAGAAGGTTCCAAGTTCCCTCCCCGGCAGCATGTCCAAGATCGGGCTGAGAGAGACTCCTGCCTGCAGCCTCTGAGAAGCTGCTGCCAGTCTGGGTAGACAACACTGAGCTAGAGGGACCAAGTGGTCTGACTCAGTATATGGCAGCTTCCTAGGTGGAGGAGAGCTGAACCTAGGACCTTCTGCGTGCCAAGCAGACGCTTTCCCGTAAGGGAAAAGATCTTACAGCGGACAGCAGCGCTCACATGCCCTTGCCCATTCTAATGCAAACCAGGGCAGACCTTCCTTAACAAAGGTCACAAGTCATGCTTGCTACTACAAGGCCAGCTCTCCTTCCGTGAGAGGAGACTGCGATGCCGCTCTCCTGTCCCCTCATGTGGGACAGTTCCGGAGATGGCCCCTCTTGTGTTTTGCTTCCTTTATTTCACTCAGGTAATTAAGGCCCCACTCCTGTCCACGCCCCCCTGAGAATAAATCCCTGAATTTGCCTGAAGTGAATTTGCTTCTGAGTAAACCTGCACACTGAGCCAACCCTGGTAGAATGGTCTGGGCAGTTGGCATCCTAACCTATCTGCAGTGGGCAATTGTCTGGGCAGTTGCTCCTCCAAGACTACAGTTCCCAGCACGCAACGCGCACGCAGGGACAGGCCGCCCGATCGATGCCAGAACCTCCTCGGGGAGGAGCAGCCAATAGGAGGGGCGCGGCCGATCGATGCTCTCAACGCGCAACGGGGAGGGGAGGAGCCGTCGAGAGGTTATCCGAGAGGGGCAGGGCGGTTTTTTCGTAGATCTAAGAAAATAATAGAATAAAATTGGCCCCTGATAGTATACTCCCGTGGTCCTTCCACTCTTTATCCCCCTCTCCCCAGGGTGGAAGCAAGAACCTCATAGCGAAAACTAAAACGCAAACATCCAAAATATGAACGGAGCTATGAAATCCTGGAACTTTCCGTTCATTTCCGCAGGCGGGAGCGCTGCTAAGTGATCCCGGAAGCTACTAAGCTTATGTGAGTCTATTAGTCAAAAAGGTATCCGCGAGATACGGTGGACGCAGTTCGCGCTGGCGTCAGCACGCCGGAAAAAAGCCGCGCGGGTGGGCGGAGCCAGACGGACGCATGCGCGCTGCCGCCCTTCCTTTCTCCCCCTCTCGTTGCTGCCGCCATGGCGCCTGCGGTGAGTCTCCGGCCGGGCCGAGTCCGGCGCGGGAACAAAGTGGGGGCCTCGCGGGGAGCGGGGCTCGCGGGGGTGACGTAAGCGAGGGCGAGGGGGGCGGGGCCGCCGCGGAGGGGGCCCCTGCGGGGCTGGGAGGCAGGACGGGGGGGCACGTGGCCAGGCCTCTCCCCTCCCCTCCGGCTGCTCCCTGCTGAGTCCGGCCCATGCGGTTCTGCGCGGACTGGCAGTAGCCTTTCCCAGCCCTGCCTGGAGATGCTGCCAGCCTGGACCCTTCTGCCTGCCAAACCGCCTCTGGGGGCCCTTGGAGCAGCTCAGGCCGGGGCACGTTCAGAAAGCGCCCCCCCCCCCCCGACTGTAGAGCTCTCTGGCGGTGGCTGGACTACAACAACCATCATCCCCTGCAAGGGTGTGGCTGGAGAGCCACCGGGGTGGTGGAGCTGGCTTGCCCACCCCAAAGCGTGGGGCTGCTTGCTCTCTCGGCCGGCACTGTCACCAATAACAGGGATCCCCAGATGTCTTTGACTACAACTTCCAGCTGCAGTGGCCTTTGTCTGGGGATTATGGGAGTTGTAGTCAACAACTAATGGCGCAGCACGGAAATGACTTGCCTAGTGAGCAGGATGTTGCCGGTTCGAATCCCCACTGGTATGTTTCCCAGACTATAGGAAACTCCTCTGTCGGGCAGCAGCGATCTAGAAAGGTGCTGAAAGGCATCATCATCTCAGACTGCGCAGGAGGCGGCAATGGTCAACCCCTCCTGTATTCTACTCAAGACAGGCACGGGGCTCTGTGGGCGCCAGGAGTCGATACCGACTCGAAGGCACAACTTTACCTTTGGTTGACAACTTTGGGGAATCCACTGTCCCCTCTAAGAGGGATTCCTAGATGTTGTTGACTACAACTCCCATAATCCCCAAGCAAAAGCCATTGTAGCTGGGGATGCTGGGAGCTGTAGTCAACAACGTGTGTGGTTAGAGGGGACACACTGGCCGGCTCTCTTTTCTTGCCCTTTCCGTGGCATTCAGCATCCTTGTTTTGCTTCTTCCATCTGCTTGTCTTCCCGTTGGTCCTGGTTCCCATGAAACCGGCCCTATAAGCTCCTTCGAGGGCTTTCCTTGGGAGGTGTGCAGGGAAATTTCCCACTCAGCCTGTACACTCATCCGTAGGTAGGTGGTTCCCAGGAAGGGGCATATCTTTGCAATGGTGTGTGTGCGCCTGTCTGTACGGAGAGGCATTCCGATGCACGTTTCAAGTTGGCGCACACACATGCCCATTGCGCAGGCCAGGCCACACATGGCCCTTACACACACTGCCTTGTTTTAGATTTAGGTTAGAAACCACCACCAAAAGTGCAAAAAGACCAAAAGACTACAACTCGCATAATCCTGAAGCAAAGGCCGTTGCCCTTGGGGATCCTGGGAGTTGTAGTCCACACAGCATTGGGGAATCCCTTGTAGGGGGAACTTTGGGCAGAACCTCAGAGACTCTCTTTTGGTGTCATTTGTTTGATGCATTCCGTATACAGCCTGACTTCGAAAAGACAGGATTTAGCTGCTTTAATCTTTACTTGAACTCCTGCCTTGCTGGGTCTGGCCAAAGGCGGCCCAGCTTTTCGGCAGCTGCAATACTGCAGCACGTTGGCCTCTCTCTCCCTCTGCCACTTCTTGGTTTGGGTCGTCCCCCCCCCCCCCCCCCGGATCTCCTGAGTTGCGGGGGTGCAACATTAGGGGACCCGGCTGGAATCAGAGGCCCAGCTCCTCGTGGCATCACTAGGCCTGTGGGCCTTCCTCCTGCCTTGCGAAGGGCTCGGTGGGGATTGGGAAAGAGGCATTCTTTCTATTTATTTTTGCAGTGAATGATCTATGCCAGCAGGAAAAGAGAGATGCGTTTTCCCATCTCTTCCTTGCATTCTTCAGTGTCTCAATTCACGTTTTAGAGACGAGAAATCCACCCATCCATATAGATTCCTTAATCACTTTTAGCCTTTTGGATGCATTGTGGCTGGGGATGATGGGCGTTGTAGTTCAGCCACAGCGGGAGGGCCAAGGCTGCCCAGCCCTGCTCTAGATGCTGGCAGGGACTGAAGCTTGCAAAGCAGGGGCTCTGCCATTGAACTGGCAGCCTCTCCCCACAGGGAGGGGGCATCCGTTACTATCGGTTATGCCAGGAGCGGATAACAGATTATAGAAAACACATCAAGAGACGTGGCACTTCACTCGGGCTTTCAGATGGATTAGTTTTTTACTTTCTGCTGCTCTGTGTTTTGTTATTATTGTTTTAAATTGCTTTTAAAATGTTGGAATAGAGATGATTTCTATATTATTTATATTAATAGCTGCCCTTTCTGTATTTTCATTGCGTATTGTTTTAATGGTGTTATGAACCGCTTTAAGATGACTTCAGTGAAAAGCAGTATATCAAGCGATAAATAAATAACTTGGGTGCGCCAGCTGTTGGACTACAACTCCCATCACCCCAACAACGGTGGCCAATAGGTATGGTGGGAGTTGTAGTCCAACAGCAGCCGGGGGTGGGGTGGGCAAAGCTGTGCAGAGACATCAACGTGGTGGGCAGGCTTGTCTGTCTTCTCTGGCTGCTACTTCTCTGACGATTGTGCTTCTGTATAATTTTGCTTCTGTATTCTGATCAATGGTCAAAATGAACGATTCATTCATTCTGACCATTATGCTTCTTTTCTCCCTCCCTCGTTTTGCAGAAGAAGCTGGTGACAAAGGGTGGTAAAAAGAAGAAGCAGGTCCTGAAGTTCACCCTGGACTGCACCCACCCAGTAGAAGATGGAATCATGGATGCCGCCAACTTTGTAAGTTACGAGTCCTCCGGACTGGCTCCCCTAGGGAGAATTGCACTCTCCCAGTTGGGTGGCAGACAGGCAGCTCAGGCATCGCAGGGAGATTGCGAAGGCAAGAATTGATGGCTCTGGCATGATTTTTGAGAAGCAGGGATGTCTAGCGCCTTCCCTCCCTCCCCCACACACATACTCGGGGCTTCTGAATTATTATATTTTTGGTGGTGTGCCACATGCAGCATTTGGCCTCGTGCTGTGGGCCCGCTTTTCTCACACATCCTGTGTGAACACTCTGAACTGCTGCATCTGTAGTCTGTCTGGTACCCAGCACCTTGCTGCTGTTGAACAAGGGATGTAATTGTTTCATTCCATCTGGCTTTGGACCCTGCAGAAAGCTATTACTGAGCCTGAATTGCTTGTGGTAGCAAGCATGAATTGTTCCCTTTGCCAAGCAGGCTCTGCCCTGGTTTGTTTTTGAATGAGAGGCTACATCTGAGTGCTGTAAGATATTCCCCTTAGGGGATGGGGAAGAGCACCTGGGAAGAGTACCTGCTTGCTTGCATGCAAAAGGTTGCAAGTTCCCTCCCTGGCAGCATCTCCAAGATAGGGCTGAGAGAGACTCCTGCCTGAAACTTTGGAGAAACGCTGCCAATCTGTGTAAACAATACTCAGGTAGATGAGCCATGGGACTGACTCAGTAGAAGGCAGCTTCCTATGTTCCTAACCTTGTTTGGTCTGGACATTTTTTTTGGAGTTGTGTGCATCTCCTGATACCATTTGAGTGCCAGTGTGGTGTAGTGGTTAGAGTGTCAGACTAGGACCAGGGAGACCGAGTTCAAATCCCTGTTCAGCCATGAAGCTTACTGGGTCACTCTGGGTTAGTTGTTTCTCTTTTGGCCTGAGCTTCCTTGCAGGGCTGTTGTGAGGATAAATATAACCGATATTTATGCACTGCTCTGGGCTCCTTGGAGGAAGAGCAGAATAGAGATGGCACAAATCAGTTTGCAGCAGGTGTCTGTGTCTCTTTGCAACTATGCTTGCTCTGTGCAAACAAATCAGTTTGCAGCAGGTGTCTGTGGCGTCTCTTTGCAACTATGCTTGCTCTGTGCTAATATCCAGCTTTGAGCAAGTGTCTCCGTGTGCTTGGAATAAGCTTCCTCTTGGACTCATAGACACAGGTCAGTCAATCAATCAATATCTTTGTTATAGTCATTGACCAGGACAGAAAAGGAAATGCACACAGAAGCCCAATGGGATTTTATATTTATATATAGGGGTGGGGCGGGGTTTAGGGTCAGTTCTTAATGAGCTCCTGGCAAATTTTACAGGTGATCAAAACAAAACTTAACCCACATTGCAGAATATTATGTCATTCTGATCAGCTAGAAGGTCATTAAGATCAAAGAAATCAGTACGACCTGGATGGCAACTTATAAAAGGAATCTATTTATGCCGCAGGTCTCAATAAAACTGACTCATGGAACTACCCCCGCTCCAAGCGTTGGTTCGATACAGACTGCATTAACACAAAAAGGGCTCTTAGAGTGTATCAAACATCCAGGAACCATGCTTCACCTTTCCCTTCCCAGTGTCTCGTGCAGCAAAAGGAGGCCCAAAAACAGCTGCTGGAAACTAAAAAGAGGAACACTCTGTGACTGTCTTGCCAGCAGTTGATTGCTGCATCACATTCCAAAAATCCATCGCTCTTTTGGTGTGTTAGACACTGGTCAGAAACTCAGGGAGGGCATGTAATGATCCTGCTCCTTCTCAGTGTTGAGGGGGAGTTGTTTATTCACTCCCCATGCAGAGGGCACAGCAGAGAGGCCTGCTTTGCAAGGAGGCTGCCTGCTGTGATCTGCACGGCGTTGTCTCTTCCAATTAAAGGAGATCAGTGGCGTGCAAAAACACAGGGTGTCTCCTTTCGGGGCGGGCCATTTTTCTTGCTCTAAAAGTAGGCCCTTTGTGGCAGGGGTGCGTGTCTCCAACTCAGAAAGGCAAGCAGTCTCCGCTACAAAGCTTTTGGGAATTCTAGTCAGATATGCAGAGCAGAGTCCCGTAGCCCATGATGCAGCTCCCTTGCTGCTGCTAGGCAGGTCGGGGCCTGAATGGGGCACCGCCTGGGTGCCTCAAGTGCACCTTTGGGGTGAGGAAGAAAGGCAGCAGAAAGCCAGCAGCAGGAGTGCTTCTGAAACTTGGAGACCCTGGGCACAACACCACCCTTTTGAACTCCAGGCCCACCAGCCCTTCAGATCCTCCATGGGACGAGTGTTGCAGTATGCCCTGGACATTAGCCCATTGGTGGACTGCCCTGATAGACTAGGAAAGTCTCTTAAGGGCTCAGGCCCTGGGTATTTTAGGGATGTGCACAGAACCAGTTCTGTGCACATCCCTAAAATACCCAGGGCCTGAGCCCTTAAGAGACCTTCCTAGTCTTTCAGGGCTAGTTCTGTGCACTCCTGGGTGTGTGTGCTTTAAATGGCGGGGAAGGCACTGCCTACCCACCAGCTCCCACCCTGCCGCTTCCCCTCTGCCAGCACTCTTCGAAAAAGCGGGCACGAATTGCTGTAGCGTGCCTTCTTCAGCCCGGACCAGCATCGCCACGCAATTGGCCGAAGTGAGTGTGGTTCGAACTGGTTCGAAGGCCAGTTGCCGGAACAGGTTCGGCACTCCTAGAAGGGAGCGCTTCACTGTTCTGTGCACATCCCTGGGGTATTTAAGAGAACGCCTCCTCCTGCCTACTGAGATCCACAGATGAGGAGGTTTGTTTGTGGTTCTCACTGGCTCCTCTGATGGTGATTCAAGCAGCCAGCCTTTTCTGTAGTTGCCCCAGGCTGCGGGGCGCGGACAGAGCTGCCCCGTCTGTGTTGGCTTTCAGAAGAGCATTGAAGACACACCTGTTCTGCCAGGCTTTGAGCTGATTCTAAATCTAATTTTGATTTTAATTATGTCGAATCTAATGTTTATGGGTTTTTCAACCAATTGCAAGCCGCCCTGAGACCTAGTTACAGGCGGTATACAAACATGCTAAATAAATGTCTAACCTAAGCTTACCTCTCATGTGCCACTTAACTCTGGAGCTGCCAGCTTAGTGTCTGAAGCCCTAGTTGGTTAATTGGAGTGAGACTTGCAAGTTAAGCGTCCCCATCTCCCGACGGCTTGTTTTCTGAGACTGTTTTTACTCCGATGCTTTACTGTCAGGAAGAACGCAAAAGAAACATTTTAAAATGCCCTTTCCTTTTAACCAAGAGGAGTGTTAGAGTCTTTCATGCTGCTTTCAATATCTCAAGAAGACATCTATCCTGACAGTTTGGTGCCGTGCAAACTTATTTAAATGATCAGTTACAAAAGGAGGATAATTAACTAAGCATTCTTTCATTGGCTGGTGAGCTTACTTTGATTATTGATTCTACTTATCTTGCTTTCTGTGGATATGCTTGAAAATTGCGTTTTCTTCTTCTGCTGCTGCTGCTGCTGCTTTTTAAATGTTTATGGGAGAACAGTGCCTTCTTCTTCTCTATTCTTCCATTAGTTTTGGATGCACTTGGGCAAAACTCTGCTGTTGCCCCCAAGACAGGAAGGCTGGCATCAGGTTGGCCTCCCTGGAGAAAGCATTGCAGAACGGGGGTGCCACCGCTGGAAAGGAGTTGATGCCCCCTTTTGGAGGAGATCAGCATTTTTGGGGTGGCGTATTGTAGGGGTTCTCAATAGGGATGTGAAGACGGGGAGGGGATAAATGGGTAGTGGGGACCAGTTTTACCCTGGGTTTCCCCCAAGCCTTCATATCGCTAGTTCTCAACCTTGGGTCCCCAGAAGTTGTTGGACTACAACTCCCATCATCCCCAGCCACAATGAGGGGCAGCGGTTGAGGACCCCTGGGGTAGCGGTTTAGCGTTTCAGACTAGGACAGGGGAGACCCAGGTTCAGATCCCCACTCAGCTGTGCTCTTTGGGTGGCCAGTGATCTCTCAGACTTGCCTACTTCACAGGGTGGTTGTGAAGACAGCCCGCAGGGATGGACATGGATGGCCCCCTGAGCATCCTGGCGGAGGAAGGGCGGGATAGAAATGTGATTGGACTAAGCAGGATGGCCTCGCCTCTTAACACTGCCTCTTCCCATTGTCTCAGGAGCAGTTCCTGCAGGAGCGGATCAAAGTGAACGGGAAGGCGGGCAACCTGGGTGGGGGCGTAGTGACCATCGATAGAAGCAAAAGCAAGATCACCGTCACCTCGGAGGTTCCTTTTTCCAAGAGGTAAGGAGCGGGGTGTGCTGACCCCCAGGATGCTGCTCAGAGCGCTGCCCTTTGTGCTTCCTTCCCTGCGGCCGGCTCTGTTCTGGAACTGACTGCAGGGGAGGCGAGTCTGACCTTGTTGCAGAGCGTTCCCCTTCCTGTGCAGTCTGCTTGGTGGGCTGGAAAGGAGGAGCCTCCCCAGAAATGCATCGCTGGGGGCAGAGAAGTGCACCCCATCCGAGCCAGCCTTTCCATACCCCTGTCAGGACTGCTACACAGGATGGCTCCAAATGCTCAAACTGATGTAGCATCACAATTGCAGCTCCACGGTGGAGTGTGGAGCCAGGCCGAGTGGGTTGACAGCCCACCCCTCCTCAAAACAGAGCTGAAAAACAAGGTGACACAGAGACCCCCCAATTGTGGTCTGTAGCTCCCTTGTTTTGTGGCTGCAGGAAGTTCGTGGTCAGGAGATGCGGTGTCCACCAGAGGGCGACTCATCCTCATGAGCCAGGGGGTGCCAAAAGAGACTGCTTGGGTTGCTCCCCTCTCCATCGCTCTCTGCCTGCAGGCTGGCTGTTCATCAGGTAGAGCTACACGGCTAAGTTGAAAGAAAGGCCAGCCTTCAGGCAGCCCGGCTCTCGGGCGGGAGAGCGAGCAGCAACTTACTCACTCAGGCTTTGAATTAGACTTGCAGAATCGATCATTGCTTTATTGTTTTAACGTGGTTTTTAATCTGCGCCATTGTCTTGTAAACTGAGTGGGTAAATAAAATAAACAAGCCCAAGTAGCAACTTGGGTGCCCCTCTGGCTGGCTAGCATGTGCTGCTATGGATGAAATGAAAGGGAGACGGGGCACAGAGAAGTGGAGGGAAGAGAAGAGAGGGCTCTGAGGCCGTTCAGCCAGGATGACACAGTGGAGTCTTCATGAGCAGCAAAGGAGCCTCCTTGAAGAGCAGTTGTCTGGTTTTATTTTATTTACTGCCCTGGTTTGTGGCCCACTCCAGCCGTTTTGAAAACGTTTGGAGTGGCTCTCAGTGTTACAACATTCTTAAAAAAATAATTCTAAAACAGTTCCGAATGCTTTGAGACCTTTCATTGAAAAGCAGCTTCTAAAGTGGCATTTGGACGCAATCAATATGTAGAAGCAGCAACACCGTAATTAACTAAAAAAAAAATGCATACAGCTCCAGGAACGTTGCTAGGCCTCCCAAGATTTTCCTCCAACACTTGGGCAAAAAACCCCTCCAACATCTTTGCTTCCGCCACCGAGACAGAAAGGTGGGCATCAGGTTGGCCTCCCTGGAGAACTGGGGTGCCACAACTGGAAAGACCCTACCCGCCTCGCTTTAAAAGACCAGGGGCCCCTGGAAAAGGATATCTGAGGAGGAGCTTAGTCTGTGGGCAGGTCCTTGCAGGCCTGGGGCCATTGTGGCTGGGGATGATGAGAGTTGTAGTCCTAAAACATCTGGGGACCCAGAGTTGAGAACCCCTGGCCTTAGCAGCCAGGCAGGCTTGGAAGGAAATGGGCTGTGAGGCTGCCTTTCAGGTCCTGAACAGTTTGAAGACAAGAACCAACACTTTGATTACGTTGGTGAGTCACAGCAGGGGTGGTTTCCTTCCTGCCCTGCTTCTGGGTTTCCCGGAGGCCTCTGATTGGCCACCGCAGGATGCAGGATTCTGGGCTGCTCTCATCCAGCAAGGCTTGTCTCGGGTTCGAATGAGAGGAGGCCCTCTCCCCTTAACCTTGGCTTCAGAGGAGCACCTCTGGCAGTAGGCTGTACAGACTCCTCCATGGTTGATCGAGGTTTCATGAAGTCCAGCCCAATTGTCAAATGCTGGCTGGTGGTCCAGATTTCCCCCCCTTTGCTGCTGATGTATTTCCGGCTACCCCTGTGAGGAGCAGCTGTGCTTCAAAGTTTGTTTCCAATGGAGAATGCTCCTGTCGAGGACTCTGGCTTGGTCTATGCATGGAGTTGAATGAGGGGGTACCACTTCAGACAGAAGAAAAGAGTTTAGGGTGGGGGGACCCCACATTCCTGAATGCTTCCCTGGGTTTAGAAAAAGAAACCACTGCAAGTCTAAAACTTAGCCAGCAAGAAGGCAGGGGTGGTAGAACTGTTCTCCCTGGATGTGCCCGGAGTTCTTTACTTGCAGTGGTTTTATTTTTATTGTCTCTCTCTTTTTTTTTAATTGAGGAGATTGAGAAATGCATCCCCCACCTGCAGTCTGAACTAGGTGGCACGCTCAGGATTCTACTGCCATGCAGACCAGGTCGGAAGCAGAAGACTGGGAAAGAAGGACCCCTGGTATTACCCCACGGGGCAATTATTAGGAATGTTGTGACCTGTATACATTACACAGATCTGCATCAGTGTTCCCTCTAACTGTTCCCTCTAACAGGGGTTCCCAGATGTTGTTGACTACAACTCACAGAATCCCCAGCTGCAGTGGCTTTTGCTCAGGGATTATGGGAGTTGTAGTCAACAACATCTGGGAATCCCTGTCCGAGGGAACACTGATCTGCATATTTCATGGCATTTGCATGGCTCTATAGCCTATAGCCACTAGTCATGGCCTGGGGCAATGAGGTATGCAGGGCACGGAAACCCAGCCTCCCCTCTGCCATCCTACTGAGCTGCCCTTCTGGCTACAAAGAGGTCGCTGGGCATGGCCCACCACACACTTCCCAGCCTGTCCTTTTAACCACAAGGACTAGAAACCTGATTTGTTTTTAAAATGGGAGCTGAGATCCTCAAAATGCTGAGTCCTGTAAGCCCTGTCCAGTTTTCTGACTTGACTTTGGTGTTGCATGGTAGGCTGCTACTACAATGACTTACATACTGCTGTTCAGCAAAAGTGCTCAAAGCAGTTTAAGTAGAAAATGATGATACATAAGATGATTCCCGGTCCCAAAAGACTTAACAGTCTAAACAAGTTGTTCTAGTAAGAACTAATTGCCTCCTTTCCTTTCACTATCCCTACAACTGGACCCAATTTGGTCCAGAGCGGTTAGGCAGTTCACAAGTTAGCCCACCTGCGCTTCAGGGTGAATGACATTACAAACTATGCACCTGATGTGTCCCTATACCTGTATCAAATTTGATTCAGATCGGTTAGATGGTCCACAAGTTAGCCTACTTGTGACTCAAATATTGCGTTCAAACGTCCGCCATCTTGAATTGGGGTGGATGGCGTCATCACAAACTGTGCCATTGAGGTGGCCCTACAACTTTACGTGATTTGGTTCATATTGGACCCAGAGTTAGGAAGTTGATGAGGGAGATGGACGGAGACAAACGCATGCACACACACACACACACACGGAATGCTGGGTGATCTAAGCCTTTCCAGTAGGCAATTAATTAATGTAGGCACCAGCAAACGCTACTTGAGGGATGCTGAGCTGGGGTTAGATAGGGCCAGTTGCTCTCCCCAGCCAAAGGCCGTTGCTGCTGGGAGTTGTAGTCAGCAACATCTGGGAATCCTTGTTAGAGGGAACAGTGCTTGAAAACTGCCTGCTTCCTCAATTAGCAGCTCTGTTTTGCGCCTGGCGCAGCCAGGGTTCTCCAACACGAGTCCCCAGATGTTGTTGGACTACCACTCCCATTGGCCACTGTGGCTGGGGATGATGAGAGTTGTAGTCCCAAGTTGGAGATGCCCCGCTGCACCAAGTGATTCCGAGGTGACTCTGTGGAGAGCCCCAATGCCACAGTCCTAGGAACATAGGAAGCTGCCGAATACTGAGTCGGACCCTTAGTCCATCCAGCTCAGTATTGTCTTCACAAACTGGCAGCAGCTTCTGTGAGGTTGCCGGCAGGAATCTCTCTCAGCCCGATCTTGGAGATGCTGCCAGGGAGGGAACTTGGAACCTTCTGCTCTTCCCAGAGAGGGAATCTCTTATAGTGCTCACATTCTAGTCTCCCATTCACATGCAACCAGGGCAGACCCTGCTTAGCTAAGGGGACAAGTCCTGCTTGCTGCCACCAGACCAGCTCTCCTCTGTCTCATATTCTGAGTTACTGAAGGTCCCAGGAAATGAGGCAGGCATCCCTCCCTCCCTCCCTCCCTCCCTCCCGGCTCACATGGGATCATTGGCCTTTGGGTAACGGGGCCGTAGCGCAGGGGCAGAGCATCTGCTTGCGTGCAGAAGGTTCAGCCCCTGGCAGCCTCTCCAGGCCGGACTGCTGGTTCAGACTCCTGCCGGAATCCCCGGAGAAGCCGCTGCCCCACGTTCTGTGTTCGCTGCCTTTCAGCTGGGCTCACCTGGCTCCCTTTGCCCCCCCCCTCTCTCCCTCTCCCCAGGTACCTCAAGTACCTGACTAAGAAATACCTGAAGAAAAACAACCTGCGCGATTGGCTGCGTGTCGTCGCCAACAGTAAGGAAAGCTACGAGTTGCGATACTTCCAGATTAACCAGGATGAGGAGGAGGAGGAGGAGGAAGACTGAGAGCCAATCGATCTGGAGATATTTTGTATATTCGTTTCCCTTTGAATAAAGAAGAGCCAGGCTTGTAACTGTTCTGCGTGTCGTTTCCTATCTAGATACAGCATCACAGGTGGAGGGGAGGAGACGGGCGGACTGGCTTATTTGCTGCTGCTGCTGCTGCTGCTGCTGCTCCTCAAAGTGTGCCGTCGAGTCGGTGTCGACTCCTGGCGCCCACAGAGCCCTGTGGCTGTCTTTGGGAGAATACAGGAGGGGTTGGCCATTGCCTCCTCCTGCGCAGTTTGAGATGAGACGCCTTTCAGCCTCTTCCTATATCGCTGCTGCCCAATAGAGTGCCAGCGGGGATTTGAACCGGCAAGCCTTCTGCTTGCTAGTCAAGCCTTTCCCTGCTGTGCCATTAGGTGGCTATACTACTACTTGGTTTGTTTCAATGTTCACGGGAAAGGTGGTTCCCCCTAAATAGAGGCGGGCTGCGAGGGGTGCTCATCTTCAGCCCTCCTGCAGATGCTGGGCTCGGGCTCGGAGACGTTGGGTCAACTGCAACATATCCGAGTGTTTTCCCGGAGTGAAAACGGCCCTGTTGGCGGGACAGCACTCTGGTTTTCTGCGACTCTGTTGAGTCCCAGCGGGCTGCATCTTGCAAGCCAGAGGGCATCACGGTGAAAGCGAGATCCAGCCCAGCTAGATTTCCAGCATAACTGACGTACAGCATCATCGTCAAGCGAGCAAAGAGAACGATGTCGGCAACGGCTGGGGTCACAGCAAAGACTCGAATAGCCAGATCCCCCATCTCTGGCCCTGGGAACTTCTCTGCCAAACAAGCGCCAGCTCTTTCTGTCCACAAGGCAGCGTCTGCTTCCCCATCGCTGCTGGAGGAGCGGCAGTTTGGGTAAGGGAAGTGATTTGGGCAGCAGCCACGGACTGGAAGCATCGGGAGCGGCTGCAGGCCTGGTACGGACAGGATCAGGCCTGGCTCTCTTTCCAGGTGAGAACTTGCCTTAGCACAAACCCAAGACCCCAGAGATTAGAAGAGCTGTTCCGTGCCACAGAGCCCATCCTGCTCTTCTCTGCGAAGAGGAGGAGAAGACCTTGCCCAGCGCCAACCAGACAGGAAAACTACCGGAGGGAAACTGAGGCAGAAATCGGTCTGCAGGAAAAACCAAGACTTTGGATTGATGTCCATGTTTGCATATCTTGAAGGGCGGGCGGGACGGGGACAGCCTTGCTGTCATGGAGGGTGTATGATATGGGGCAGGAGTGACGAACCCGAGGCTCTCCAGCTGATGGGCTAGAACTCCATCACCCCCTGCCACAATGCACCTGGGGATGATGGGATTTGTAGTCCAACAACAGCCGGAGACCCTGATATAGGGCAGCCCAAAGTTTATGTTGGGGCACAGTGGCACATCATCCTGTCTCCAGTTGGTTATTCAGGATGCAGCTTTGGGGCTGAATGAGGCACCAGAAGTGAGGAACCAGCCGGGTGTTTGCCTGATGGAGGCTAAAGCGGGACAGGTTGCTTTACTGTCGGCATTTGAAAGCATTTTTGCATCTAAATGTCACCTAAACGTTGCTGCCAGAGGTAGATTTGGGGAGGGGCGGAATGGATATTGGGGCTACTGAAGAGAGGAACACTCCGATCAGCATTTCGGCTCGCTGGCCTCCTGTGGGGCATCCTCTCGTGTGGTCCAGGGCATTTGGGGACACCTCCCATGGGCTCCATCCGGGCGGGGTCAGAGCACAACTCCCGGGGGCTTCCACCTGCGTTGTGTGGCTGGCAGTTGCAAGTGAACCACGTTTCCACCATGCTGTTGCCTGAGGGAGTCACAGTCACACCGGTGTGGCTGTTCGGTGGCTTGGCCATAAGGTAAGGTTTAGGTGAGGAAAGAGAGCTGGCCTTAAGAACACAGCCTGGCTGGATCAGGCCCAAGGAAGCCTCCCTAGTCCAGCATCCTGTTTCCCACAGTGGCCCACCAGGTGCATCTGAGAAGCCCACAAACTAGGAGGTGAAGGCAGGCCCCCTCTCCTGCTGTTCCTCCCCTGCAACTGGCATTTGGAGGCATCTCGCCTCTGAGGCTGGAGGTGGCCTAGAGCCACCAGACTAGCAGCCACTGATAGACTTCTCTGCCATGAATTTGTCTAAACCCTTCTTAAAGCCATCCAGGCTGGTGGCTGTCACCACATCTTGTAGCAGAGAGCTCCGTGGACTAATTATATGCAATGTTTGTGTGAAAAAGTATTTCTCTCTGTGGGTCCTAAATTTCCTGGCTGTCAATTTCATGGGATGACCGCTGGTTCTAGTGTTATGCAGGAGGGAGAAAAATTGCTCTCCCTCTCCACTTTCTCCACACCATGCATGATTTTATAGACCTCGATCATGTCTCCCCACAGTTGTCTTTTTTCTAAACTAAAGAGCCCCAGGTGTTGTAGTCTTGCCTCATCAGGAAGGAGCTCTAGGCCCCTGAGCATCTTGGTTGCCCTCTTCTGCACCTTTCCGAGTTCTACAATGTCCTTTTTTAGATATGGTAACCAGAATTGTACGCAGTACTCCAAATGTGGCCTCACCATAGTTTTGTATCAGGGCATTATAATACTAGCATTCTTATTTTCAACCCCCTTCCTAATGATCCCTAGCATAGAACTGGCCTTTTTCACAGCTGCTGGGCACTGAGTCGACACTTTTAACGAACTGTCCACCACGACCCAAAGATCCCTCTCCGGGTCAGTCACTGACAGCTCAGACACCATCAGTGTATAAATGAAGTTGGGAGGTTTTGCCCCAATATGCATCGCTTTACACTTGCTACCGTTGAATCGCGTCTGCCATGTTGTCGCCCACTCCCGCCGTTTGGAGAGAGCCTTTTGGAGCTCCTGGCAATCCACTGTGGTTTTCACTACCCTAAATCATTTGGTGTCATCTGCAAATCTGACCACCTCACTGCTAACACCAACTTCTAGATCATTTATGGATAAATTAATAAGCACTGGTGCCAGTATAGATCCCTGGCGGGGGGAGGACCCCCACTTCTTATTTCCCTCCATTTAGAGAAATGTCCATCTATGCCTATCCTCTGTTTCCTGTCCTTGCCTGCATAGTCACCTTTGCTAAGCAGGGTCTCCCATGATTTACATTTGGATGGGTGAATCCCTGTTGGAGGGAACAGTGTTCCTGTGTACTCAGGGTTTTGTGGGATGGGGCCAGAACTCAGCAGTAAAGCATCTTCTTTGCATGCAGAAGGTTCCAAGTTTCCTCCCTGGCAGCATCTCCAAGATTGGGCTGGGAGAGACTCCTGCTTGGAACCTTGGAGAAGCTGCTGCCAGTCTGTGTAGGCAATACTGAGATGGACCAAGGGTCTGACTCAGTATACAGCCACTTATGCCTGTTCCTGTGAGGTACAGTGCATTTGAAGATGGCCAGCTGCAGTGCCCAAAGGGTAAATGAGCAATTGGAGGACCCTTTTTCTTTTAGGAATGATATCCCCTTCCTAAGATTTCTTGAGGGAGGGGTTCAAGGGGTCCAAAGGGTTAAACAGGAGAGCCCCACCTGACCTCTCTTTGCCCAAGGAAGCACACAGGTGTTTCCAGGAGTTCACTGACTTTAATTCAGGTGTTGGCTTTTAGGAGAAGACGAGGACCATAAGGAGGGAGTCTCTTCAGGAGGAACAAAGTGTTTTCTCCCCTGCTGCTCTAAAACATGCTCTTTAGAAAGCATTTCACTGTCATAATGGTAAGGAATGTTTGGATAATTAGGGTGCCTTTTGCTTTTTCAGTCTAATTTCTTCTCTGTCCTAATGCCTTAGAAATAATGTTGATTAATTTATGGGACTGCATTATTTCCTTAAAGGTGAAGAATGGCCCAGGGTAACCTGGATAAATCTTATCATGGTTTTATTTTTTAGAGAAATGGATGCATGAAGCTATAGGCACAAGAGGTTTGATTATCCTGATTTAATTGCTTGTAGAACTGTGTTATCTGTTGATGTGTAGCAAACAGGTGCTCTCCTGTTTAACGCATTGGGCACCTTTAAACTCCTCAAAGATGAGAAATGCATTGCAAAGGTAATTTCGAAGTTCAGCTGTGTTTCTCCACATGCTTGATATAGTTTCTCCACATGCTTGATATAGTTTGAGGGGAAACTATGCGCTCCAAAGCATGAGGCAAGAAAGTTGGGTTGAGGTGGATAATCATAGCCTCTTGGGGCTGGTCCTCTTGGTCCCTTGTTTAAGTGCCACCAAATCGGTGTCAACTCTTAGGAACTGCACAGATAGATTCCCTCCAGGATGATCGGTCTTCAGCTTAGCCTTGAAGGTCTCTCAGGGGTGCCTTCATGGCTGTCGTCATCGAGTCCATCCACCTTGCTGCTGGTCGTCCTCTTCTTCTCTTGCCTTCCACTTTCCCCAGCATGATGGACTTCTCAAGGGAGCTGGGTCTTCTTCGCATCATGTGTCCGAAGTATGATCGTTTGAGCCTGGCCATTTGTGCCTCAAGTGAACATTCTGGATTGATTTGTTCTTTGGTCCATTGATTTGTTTTCCTGGCTGTCCATGGGATCCTCAAAAGGCTTTTCCAGTGCCAAAGTTCAAAAGGTAGAGGGGGCTTCCCTAGAGGGCTACCTCAGTCTCCCCCCCACCCCACTTTTCTTTCAGATTTGGTAGGGTCAGGGGAAGAGCTGGACATGGGCCCTTGAGAGGCAAGTTTCCACTCCCTGGCAGAAACCTTAGGAGGGCCTGTGGAGTGGGGAAGCCCTTTCGAATGTCACTTGGCCATGTAGCTTCCTGGGGTGACCTTGGGCCTTTCTCTCTTTCTCAGCTTGACCTACCTCACAGGCTTGTTGTGCTGCTAAATGGGGATCCTGGCCAGCCCTTACTTTAAGATGTTTGGAGCAAGACTTGGCCAAGAATTGGCTCTAGGAGTATCAGAAATGTCCCCTGTTACCTCCCCGCTTTCCCTCTTCTTTAATTGTTCTTGCATTTCCTTTCTCATGCATTGTTCCTGCAGGGAGGAGAGCTGGTCATGTGGTAGTGAGTGTGTTGTGACTTAGTCCCTTTGCTTATCAGGGTCTACCTTGGTTTGGATGGGAGACTGCATGTGAACGTTGTAAGATATTGGGTCGTAGCTCAGGGGTAGAGCCTCTGCATTCCCTGCAGGAAGTTCCAAGCCCCCCCCCCCGCAGCATCTCCAAGAGAGGGCTGGGAGAGACTCCTGCCTGCAGCCTTGGAGAAGCTGCTGCCAGTCTGTGAAGACAATGCTGAGCTAGATGGACCAAGGGTCTGACTCGGTAGAAGGCAGCTTCCTATGCTGGGCTACCCACTCTTGCTCTGATCTTTTTGGGGAGGTGAGCTGGTCTTGCGGTAGCAAGCATGACTTTCCCCCTTTGTTAAACAAGTTCTGCCCCGGAACATAGGAAGCTGCCATATACTGAGTCAGACCATTGGTCCCTCTAGCTCAGTGTTGTCTACCCAGACTGGCAGCAGCTTCTCCAAGGTTGCAGGCAGGAATCTCTCTCAGCCCTCTCTTGGAGATGCTACCTTCTGCTCTTCCCAGAGTGGCGGCTCCATCCTTTAAGGGGAATATTTTACAGTGCTCACACTTCTAGTCTCCCATTCATATGCAACCAGGGCAGACCCTGCTTAGCTAAGGGGACAAGTCATGCTTGCTGCCCCCAAACCAGCGTTCCTCTCCTTGTGCATGCTGTCAGATGGGACCTTGGCTCAGTGGCAAAGCATCTGCTTCGCATGCAGAAGGTCCAAGGAAAGGTTGACTTTCTGGCAGCATCTCCAAGTACCACCCAGAGAGACTCTTGGAGACTGTAACCTTGGCGAGCTGCTGCCAGTCAGTGTAGACAGTACGGAGCAAGCTGGCCCAAGGGTCTGACTCAGTATAAGGCAGCTGCCTATGTCCTTCCGTAGTGGGGATATTGGGGGGTGGGGGCCATAACTCAGGAGTAGAGAGAGCACCTACTTTGCAAGCAGAAGGTCCCAGGTTCCCTCCCTGGCAGCATCTCCGGGTAAGGCTGAGAGAGACTCCTGCCTGCAACCTTGGAGAGAGCTGCTGCTGCCAGTCCGTGTAGACAGCCCTGCGCTAGCTGGAGTAGGGGTCTGACTCGGTGGGAGGCAGCTCCCTACCTTGCCAGGACCCCCGGGGTTTTTTTTCCCTTTGTCCAAGTCGGGGGGTGGTGCGCTTGCAATGTGGGGCGGGCGTCGGTGGTGGTCTTGCCTGCGGGCGACCAGGTGTGTGTGTGTGTGTGTGTGCCTGGCCCCCCCCCAAGAAAAGAGAGATGCAGCTTCTGCCGCGCCCCCCCCCCTCCATGATGGGATGTGGTTGCCAGGCCAACCAGACTGGCCGTCAGCGGCGCGCCTGGGCATGTGCGGGCGGGCTCCGCTGCTGCTGCTGCTGCTGCTGCTCGGGGCCGGCTGGGAGGGGGCCGGTCGCCGCCTCGCCCCCCCCCGCCCGCCCGCGCTCCGTCCGCAGCCGCAGCAGCCATCTTCGCGCCGAGCAGCCTCGCCCACCGCAGCGCAACGTGCGCCCAGGCGGGGACAGCAGCGGCGGCGGTGGCGGCGGCAGGATGCGGGGCGCGGAGGAGCCGCCGGTCGCGGCGGACATGTCCGGTAGGCAGCCGGGCGCGGGGTGGCAGCAGCAGCAGCAGCAGCAGCAGCGGGCGGGCTTCTGCGGGGAAAGGAGGGCGGGCGAGCAGCTGGGGGGGGGGGCTCCATGGCACACCCAACAAGGCCTGCAGGATCAGGCCACAGCCCCTCCCGCCCAGCAGCTCTCCCAAAGCTGCCCGAGAAATGCCCCCAACAGCCCGGGCACCCCGCAGTAGCTCGGCGGTAGACTGCTCCGGCTCATGGAGGCTCTGCCTAGGAACCGGCGTCGGCGTCGGACCCATAGAGGCCATCTCCAGTCAGTCCGGACTCTCCGGACCCCTGGTTCCCTGCGCGGTGGTCGGCCCCTGGGAAGAGAGGCAGTGGGTTTGTTGATAGGGGTAGACTGTCTCTTTTCCGGGAGGTTTGACTGAGCTCTCGACTCCTCCAGGGAAGGGTTCTCGATCCTGGCTCATAGTCCTCCGGCGGTGTGGAGGATGACACAGCCCAGGCTATTGTGGCGGGGGATGATGGGGGTTGTAGTAATCCAGCAGCAGCTGGGGACCCAGGGCTGCGAGAATCCCCCATGTAAGCTCTGCTCCAGGAGCCCAAGATGGGACCCGCTGTGACCCACCAGATGCTTCCAAGAAGCCCACACACCTGGCCTCTGGGGATGGCCTCTTCCCCCCACCCCAGCATGTGGCGCTCAGAGGTAGACTGCTCAAGCCCATGAAGGTTCACTCTCCCAATAGACCTCTTCAGAAGAGGCCAAGCCAAAGGCCTCTAGGAAGCCCACAGCTGAATCGGATGCCCATTCCCATTGATTTTTGCAGATATTCTGCTTCTGCCCATGGAGGCTCCCTTGCGCCAAGGCTAATAGCTCCTAGAAGCCTGTTCTGCTTGTGTGTGTGTGTGGGGGGGCTGGTTAGTCGCCTTGCGGGCCACTGAAATCTATGGCGCTTCTTTCGAAGTCTTGCGTTTAAGGTCAGGTTGCAGACTTGGCGAGGAGGAGGAGGAGGAGTGCTGGACACAAGAGCATCAGGCCCAAGGAGGCCCATCCTGTGCCCCAGCTTGGCCCCCCAGATGTGTGATGCTTGTGCTTCTCTCCCTCCACTCCCCCCCCCCCCGCATTCGCTTCCACAGAGCCCAAACTCAAATACAGAGACCAAGGACTGCACTCAAGGAGGCTCCCAAACATGACCCAAATAGATTTCCAGACCAAGCAGCCAGACCTTGGGGCCCTGGGCTGATGGCCCAAGAGGTGCACTTGAGGACAGAAGAACAGCCCTGCCAGATCAGGCCCAAGGAGGCCCATCTAGTCCAGCTTCGTGTTCCACACAGTGGCCCACCAGTTGCCTCTGGGGAGCCCCCAGGCAAGAGGTGAGAGCATATGCCCTCTATCTCCTGCTGTTGCTCCCCTGCAACTGGGATTCAGGGGCATTGCGCCTCTGAGGCTGGAGGTGGCCCACGGCCACCAGACTAGTAGCCATTGATAGACCTGCCCACCATGAATTTGTCCAAGCCCCTTTTAAAGCCATCCAAGCTGGTGGCCATCTCCACATCCAGTGGCAGAGAATTCCACAGATTAATCCTGTGCTGTGTGAAAAAAGTACTTCCTTTGGTTGGTCCTAAATTTCCTGGCCATTAGTTTTATGGGATGACCTGTGCATATTGTAGGAAAGGTGGTGCTGTCAAGTTGGTGTTGACTCCTGGTGCCCACAGAGCCCTGTGGTTGTCTTTGGTAGAACACAGGAGGGGTTGACCATTGCCACCTCCTGCGCAGCATGAGATGATGCCTTCCAGCATCTTCCTATATCGCTGCTGCCTGATATAGGAGTTTCCCATATTCTGGGAAATACACCAGCGGGGATACTAACCAACAGCCTCCTTCTCTCTAATTATTATTTATTGTTTACACAGTCAGACAGGTGTTATTGACTGGTTTGTTTTATCCAGACATCGAGTCCTTCCCAAGGACCGGATGCCAGAATTTTATTGTCAATGGTTATAGATATCGTCGCAGAATATCGGCTGTTCCCAGTAAAGCTGCTTTTTGTAATTGGCTGATGGTGATTTCTGTGGCCCCTCTGGTGTTGAGGTGCTCTTCAAGGTCTTTTGGAACTGCACCCAGGGCGCCAATTACCACTGGGATGATTTGGGTCTTTTTCTGCCACAGCCTTTCCATTTCAATTGGTAGATCTTTGTATTTGGTGATTTGTTTCTATTTCTTTTTCTTCTATTCTGCTATCCCCTGGTATTGCTATGTTGATTATTTTGACTTGTTTTTCTTTCTTCTCGACTACAGTGATATCTGGTGTATTGTGTGGCAGATGTTTGTCTGTTTGTAGTCGGCATAATATTTTTGCATCTTCATTTTCTTCCACTTTTTCAATTTTATGGTCCCACCAATTTTTGGCTACAGGTAGCTTGTATTTTTTGCAGATGTTCCAGTGTATCATCCCTGCTACCTTGTCATGCCTTTGTTTGTAGTCAGTCTGTGTGATCTTTTTACAACAACTGATTAGGTGGTCCACGGTTTCATCTGCTTCTTTACAAAGGCGGCACTTGCTGTTTGTGGTGGATTTTTTGACTTTGGCTCTTATTGCATTTGTTCTTAGTGCCTGTTCTTGTGCAGCCAGTATTAAACCCTCTGTTTCTTTCTTCAAGTTGCCATTCTTAAGCCACTGCCAGGTCTTGGTGATGTCTGATTTTCCACTTATATTGTGCAAATATTGACCATGCAGGGGCTTATTTTTCCATTTTTCTGCTCGGTTCTGGACTTGTTCTTTCTTGTAGGCCTGCTTTCTTTCATTGGTGTTGAATATTTTCTCATTCTTGACCATCTGAAGTGCATCTTCTTCACTGTCCCTTATATATTCTTCAAGGCCTCTTTTCTCCTCCTCTACTGTTTGATGGACTTGCAGCATTCCTCTTCCACCTGAGCTGCGAGGGAGGTAGAGCCTATCAACATCACTGCGGGGGTGCATTGATGGTCATGATTTTCCTGGTCTTACGATCTAGCGTTTCTAGCTCTGCCTGGGTTCAGTCTATTATTCCTGCAGTGTATCTGATAACAGGTATAGCCCAGGTGTTTATGGCTTGTATGGTGTTCCCGCCATTGAGTTTGGACTTGAGGATTTTTCTGACTCTCCTGATGTATTCACTTCCCATTTTTCTTTTAACTTCAGTGTGTGCGATGTTATCAGCCTGGAGAATGCCCAAGTATTTGTAAGGTTCTTTCTCTTCCAGGTTCTTGATCTTGCTTCCATTGGGCAGTTCTATTCCTTCTGTTTTTGTTAATTTCCCTCTGTTCATTATTAATGCAGCACACTTGTCTAGTCCAAACTCCATTGCTATATCGCTACTGAATATACGGACAGTGTTTAGCAGTGATTCGATTTCTGACTGGGACTTTCCATACAACTTCAGATCGTCCATGTACAGCATATGGTTGATTTGACTGGATGTTTTAGATGTTTGGTATCCGGGGCCTGTTTTGTTTAGTATTTGTGAAAGTGGAGTCATGGCGATTACAAACAATAGAGGGGATAGTGAGTCCCCTTGGAAAATGGCTCTTCTAATGCTAACCTGTCCAAGTGTCTTGCCATTGATTGTTAACTGTGTACTCCACATGCTCATTGCTTTTTAAATAAATATCTGAATGTTTTGGCTGACACCAGTTGTTTCTAAACATTTTAGTATCCATGTGTGAGGCAATGAATCGAAGGCTTTCTTGTAGTCAATCCATGCCACACTTAGATTGGTTTTTCTTCTCTTGCAATTTTCGAAAATCATTTTGTCAATCAGCAGCTGGTCTTTTGTGCCTCTAGTGTTCGGGCAATTTTCTTTCTGTTCAACTGGAAGCTGTTTGTTAGTTATATTATAGTTATAGTGTTGCATGACTTCATCTGCTATTATTCCAGTTAATAATTTGAACATGGTTGGCAGACAGGTTATCGGTCTATAATTACTTGGAACTGCACCTTTTGCTGGGTCTTTCATAATGAGATGAGTTTTCCCAGTTGTTAGCCATTGTTCAATATCACCGCCTTTCATAATGTGATTGAACTGTTTTGATAGTTGTTTATGAAGGCTTGTTAGGTGTTTAAGCCAAAAGCCATGCAGTTCATCGTCGCCTGGTTCAGTCCAATTTTTAATTTTCTTTGCTCTTTCGCTTACCATATTTTATGAACTATAAGACTCACTTTTTTCCTCGAAAAATATCCGCCAAAATTCAGGTGCGTCTTATATGTTTTAACAGTTTAATATGTTAAAACTCTGAGAAACTGGATTAAAATTAAGGTGCGTCTTATAGTCCGTAGCGTCTTATAGTCCATAAAATACGGTATTAATTCTGGTGTTATTATTAGATCTTGCATTTGTTGGTTACATTTTTTGACCTCTTTCATCCAGCCTGCTTTTTTATTATAATTTATTGGATTGTCCCATAATTTGCACTGTTTCTTCTTTATTTGATGTTTCTAACTTTCTTACAGTTTCTCCTCCTATGCTTTGGTAGAAACATCTCTGATTCGACTGGAATTGGAGATTCTGCCTGTGTTGTGTGATTCTGGCTTTGTATCTGCTAATCTTCTTTGACACTGCTGTTATTTGCTGCTTTATTATTTCTAGGACTTCTCTAATTTTCCTTGAATCTAGGTGGTATTTTAGGATCATATACTGTTTGGTGTTTTCATTCTTCAGCTTCTTGTCTTTCATATCTTTCAATTTACTAGCATCTGATCTAAGCCTGGAGATTTTATTTTGTTTCTTGCAAATTCTTGGTTGTATTTCTGCAAGTGCAGCATTGACATCTTTTAATACCTGAGCAAGTTGTTTTTTGGCAACTGTTTTTAGAGCTGGAAGTCGAATCCTGGTGGTTCTTTGGTTCATGTGCTCAGTTATTTTTTGCTTTAGTTCTTGTTGGTTTTCTGTTAAACGGCATTTGGGTTTTTGAGGTGAAGGCAAAGGGGAGGTTGCCTGGTTTTGATTTTGAAACAGTTCAGCAACGGTGGCATCCTCGATTTCCAACACCTCCTCCACCTGTGCCTGAGCAACTTCTTCAGTTGGTGATAATTCTTCTTCCATGTCTTGAGCCTATGTTGCTCTTTGCAGTTCTTCCAGCTCAACTCCTGTGAATACTTTATTTCTTATTATGAATCTTCTCTGGTCTGCTAGCCTTTGTTCTGTTATTTCTGTATCTGGATGCTTCTCTTTCCAAATTTAGTACATTCTTTTTAAATAACCTCTTCTAGTTGGACTAGACTTGTAATAGCAGATCATTATTTCCTTGTTGGCATTTTTTGTATATTTTTTTCGGTTAAGCGACGTTTCTTCCAGTAACTTTGCTGTCTTCAGCCCTGGTTGCTCAGCTGAAGATCCTGAGTCCTGTTGCCCACTTGCCACCAGATGTCCAGGGACTCCAGCACCTGGTGTGGTTCTTGTTGACCCGGGTGATGACCGATCCGGTATAGATTTATTAAAGTTACGTCTCACCATATTGTTGATGGGAGAGGCACTCTTTGTCTGGCTCCTCTGGTGAGACCTGTCCAGTATGGTTGGACCTCTGGCATAGCTCTCACCTACCTCAGAGCACGCAAGCCCCACAACCACGCCACGGTAGTGCCTCACTGGGGGTAAGCCTAAAGCACCCAGTATCCCCAGGCGGTCTCCCATCCAAGTACTAACCAGGCCTGACCCTGCTTAGCTTCCAAGATCAGATGAGATTGGGCACGTTCAGGGTAGTGTGTGCTCCTTCTCTCTAGTTGTTGTTGTTACTGTTGTTACTACTACTACTACTACTACATTTATATCCCATTCTTCCTCCAAGGAGCCCAGAGCGGTGTACTACATACTTGTACTACATACTTTTACAACAACCATGTGAAGTAGGTTAGGCTGAGAGAGAAGTGACTGCTCCAGAGTCACCCAGCTTGTTTCATGGCTGAATGGGGATTTGAACTCGGGTCTCCCCGGTCCTAGTCCAGCACTCTAACCACTACACCACGCTGGCTCTCACAGCTTGCATCTTATAAACCTCTATCACACCTCTGCCTCCAGCCGCAGAGGCAAGATGCCTCCGAATCGCAGTTGCAGGGGAGCAGCAGGAGGAGAGGGGGCACGTCTTCACCTCTTGCCTGTGGGCTCCCCAGAGGCATCGGGTGGGCCACTGTGGGAAACGGGAGGCTGGACTAGATGGGCCTCCTTGGGCCTGATCCGGCAGGGCGGTTCTTATGTGGTAGCAAGCATGCCTTGTCCCCTTTGTTAAGCAGGGTCCACCCTGCTTTGCATTTGGTTGGGAGGCTCTGTAGGAGCACTGTAAGAGATTTTCCTTTGGGGATGGGTCCATAGTTCAGTGGAAGGGCATCTTCATGCTTGCAGGCAGAAGGTTCCCAGTCCCCTCCCTGGCAGCATCTCCAAGACAGGCTGGGAGAGAGACTCCTGCCTGCCACCTTGGAGAAGCCGCTGCCGGTTTGTGTAAACAATACTGAGCTAGATGGACCAATCCGGGTTATGGGCTTCTCAGAGGCATCTGGTGGGCCACTGTGGGAAACAGGAGGCTGGGCTAGATGGGCTTCCTTGGGCCTGATCCAGCAGCCGGGCTCTTCTCATCGTCTTATTTTCCTTCCAGTTAGCAGGGCTGGGGAAAGGCAGAGTCTGCTGCGCTCTTGTCCACCTGCTTGCAATGGGATGGGACCCAGGTGTTCCCACCTCTCCTGGCATCCTGTGTCCAGCAGCCCATGTCTCTCAACTGGCAAAGGCATCGCTGTTCCAGAAGTGCAGGTGCTCTTCTGAATGGCCGTGCCCGCCCCAACAGCCAGGGGAGCCAAGAAGTACCGGCACAAAGCTCCCGAACCGGGCAGCAGGGGTCTCCTGGCCAATTGCTTGTTTGCGGTTTCCACTGGTCCAAGGTACACTGCCTGTCGCAGTGGAGGATCTGTTGAGCTCTAATAGCTGTGGCTCGGCTGTGAATTGGGCCAGGGTTTCTCAGGCTTGGGGTCCCCACATGTCGTTGGACTGCAGCTTTCGTCATCTCACGCCACGGTGGCCTTTGGCCAGTGCCCACCATTTGAAGGTGGTGGTGAGTTCCATCGGTGCATTAGCAAAGTCTTTTAGCTCTTGGCCCATTTACTAGTATGCTGATGGCAGCTTGGAGGTTTGTCTCGGTAGTGTGCAGTCTAGGCAATCTTGCTCAGTATTGTCTTTACAGACTGGCAGCTGTTTCTCCAGGGTTGCAGGCAGGAATCTCTCTTAGCCTTGTCTTGGAGATGCTGCCAGGGAGGGAACTTGGAACCTTCTGCTCTTCCCAGAGTGGCTCCATCCCCTAAGAGGGGGAATCTCTTCCAGTGCTCACACATCAAGTCTCCCATCCATATGCAACCAGGGCAGACCCTGCTTAGCTAAGGGGACAAGGCATGCTTGCTAACACCAGACCAGCTCTCCTCTCCAAAAATGTTACTCTACATAGGAACATAGGAAGCTGCCATATACGGAGTCAGACCCTTGGTCTATCTAGGTCAGTATTGTCTTCACAGACTGGCAGCGGCTTCTCCAAGCTTGCAGGTAGGAATCTCTCTCAGCCCTATTTTGGAGAAGCCAGGGAGAGAACTTGAAACCTTCTGCTCTTCCCAGAGAGGCTCCATCCCCTGAGGGTGAATATCTTGCAGTGCTCACACATCAAGTCTCCCATCCATATGCAACCAGGGCAGACCCTGCTTAGCTAAGGGGACAAGGCATGCTTGCGACCCCAAGACCGGCTCTCCTCTCCCTTTTGCTCTCAGTGGAGCAGCCTTTGTTTAGTAACCACCGTCGGTTCAGAAGGCAACTGCAGGACTCCCAATTGGTGCTCAGTGTGTGCCACTGGCGTCCGTCGGGCTTTTGAGACTGGCGTCCCAGATGTGGTTGGACTAGGACCTCCCGTCGTTCTCAACAACCGTCTCTGAACTCCTGGGCTCTCTCACTCCCGGCGCTCTTCCAGCTGTATTGGCTATGGATTTGTTTCCTGTCCAGTTAAACATTTTCTAGGTTTGTTGAAGACTCCCAGTGCCTGTTTCTGGTTAGCCAAAGGGCTGCTTCATAAGAACACAGGAAGAGCCCTGCCGGATCAGGCCCAAGGAGGCCCATCTAGTCTAGCCTCCTGTTTCCCACAGTGGCCCACCAGATGCCTCTGAGAAGCCCACAGGCAGGAGCTGAAGGCCATGCCCCCTCTCCTGCTCTTGCTCCCCTGCAACTGGGATTGAGAGGCATCCTGCCCCCAGCCTCAAATGCCTTAAGAGGGGCTTAGACAAATGCATGGAGGACAGGGGTCTCCGTGACTTTGTCTAAGCCCCTCTTAAAGCCACCCAAGCTTTTGGCCATCACTCCCTTAATTCTGCACAGTGTGAGGAAGTCCTTCCTTTTGCCTGTCCTCAATCTCCTGGCCACCCATTTCATGGTTCTAGTGTTGGGAGAGAGAGAGGAGTAGTCCATCCTTATCCACTCTCTTCACACCATAATTCTATACACAGTTGTTCTGATGTCATGTTAGAAATCTCTATCATGCCTTCCCTTAGTTTAGTTTTCTCAGCTGAAAAGCCCAAAGTGTTGCTGCCTTGCCTCACAAGGAAGGTGCCTCCTCCCCTTCCCACAGGTTGCCGTCAGTGGCTCTGACCAAGGTCAGGATGTTACTCAGTGGCGGAGTGCTTCTGTAACATGCCTTTAGTCCTGCTCTCTCCAGTTAAAAACCATCTCCTACAGGAAGTGGTGGGAAGAATCTCTTCCTCTTGTGCTCGAGGCTTGCGGTCTGTTGCTGGACTACAGCTTTTACCATCCCTCGAGGCAATTTGATCAACTGCAGCAGGGGGGTGTTGGGCATTGTAGTCCCATGAATTGCAGCTGCAGGTGACGGGGCTTGCAATCCCATGAATTGCCATTGCGGACTCTGGTTTAGAACCCTTGATTTAAAGGATCTTAGGCAGAAGGCTAGGGGGAAAGCCCTTGGAGAGCTGGGGCCAGTCAGAACAGATACATCCAGGCTGTGGTTGGGTGTTGGACGTCTTCATCCTACGGTGACAGAGTGGAAGGGGGGCTTTCCAGGTTTACTGCCGAGGGTCCTCCTGCATCCCTGTTTTCTTGATGGGGCTCTTTCCTCCCTTCTCCAGATGAAGAGGGCGGGGTGCTCGAAGTCCTGGAGGAGTTCTACCCCGAGGAGCCGGTGAACACGCCCAAGAAGAAGAAGCCCAAGAAGCCGAAGGAGAACCAGGCTGCCAAAGTCAAGCGGAAGAAGAAGGAGGTAGGTTGGCCGGCTGGCTCCTGTGGCAGGCTGGGAATGGATGGGGAGCCCCAAAGGAGTGGGGGGGCAGGCATCTGGTGGGAGAGAGTGGAGCCTTGCTGGTTGCCGGGGTCATCTTGAGGAGGACGGGTATCCCTTAGCCAAAAGGGGTGTGGGCTTGAGACAGAACTGCATGACTTCGGCCCTCCAGATGTTGTCAGACTACAACTCCCATCATCCCCAGTAGCTAACAACTGGGGGTGATGGGAATTGTAGTCCATCCTCTGCAGGAGGGCTGAAGTTGTGCCTCCCTGCCTTAGGACCTTCCAGTCAAGAGGATATGTCGGGGTGTGATCCGTTCTCAGGTTCTGAGCTGGGTCTGCGATCTTCTGCTGCCTCGTAGCTTGAATGGTGTTCAGCTCAAAAATCAGGCCGTGGGGAGTCCAGTGGCCTCCCCTTTTTGGACTCGGTTCGGTTTCAGTTTTATTTCAGTCTCTGACCAGCAATACCCAGTAGGCGGATAAAAAAATTGATAACAACTGGATTAAGTATTAGAGTCTGTTTGGTCCACAGGAGTCGACACCGACTCGACGGCACACTTTCGCTTGAGCCACCTAATGGCGCAGCGGGAATTTGGACTTGACTAGCAAGCCAGAGGTTGCCGGTTCGAATCCCTGCTGGGAAAACACTTCTATCGGGCAGCAGCGATATAGGAAGGAACATGCTGAAAGGCATCATCTCATACTGCACGGGAAGAGGCCATGGCCAACCCCTCCTGTATTCTACCAAAGGCAACCGCAGGGCTCTGTGGTTGCCACGAGTCGAAACCGATTCGAGGGCACAACTTTATCTTTTTTACCTTTTGATTCTGTTTGCCATTTCCTCTTTTTTGCTCTCCCATCGGTGTTGACTGTGATACCTTCTGTGTTGGGTATAGTTTGCTTTGGGACTATTAGTAGTAGTAGTCATAGTTTCTTTAAGGCCATCTATGTCTGTGGTGCTTTACAATGGATACAACGAAGGATGCTATGTCTAAAATTCTGCACAGGAGAAACAGCAGAGGGAGGTCAGAGGTGCGAAAGCAGGATTGAACAGGGGAAGAAGATGCCATTCTGTCTGTCCAGCGTAATAAGCCTAATCCCAGTTGGGTATATGGAGACTTGGGGGGCTATGCCAAAGCTGCCTGGCGAAAGTGAGTTTTAACTGGGATTGGAAGGGAGGGAGGACAAACTGGGTAGCTTTTCTGGCGGGCGGCTCCAGGCATAAGGGGCAATAAGGGAGAAATACAATCAAATGAATAATCCCAGGGGCGCTCAAACATGGGTCTGCAGGTGCTGATGGACTACAAATCCCATCATCCCCAAAGGCCACTGTGGCTGGGCATGATGGGAGTTGTAGTCCATCAGCATCTGGGGACCCAGACTTGAGAACCTCTGAATTATTCAGAAGTGTCAAACTCCAGAATATTAATGGGTGGGGGGCTCCTTGCTCTGTCTGCCCCCTCCAAGTTTCCCTATGTCCTTATCCTAGGCAAAATACCGGATCTAAACGGGTCCTGTTGCATATTGGAGCTATTAACGCAGGTGCAAAAATTCCTGCCACGCGATTCCTACCCCACTCCTAGGACAATTTGTCCAGACAGAACTGAAACAGTCGGCTTTGGATTGATATAGCATGTGATTGGCTCTCCTGAGTCACCTGACTTGGAGGAATAGGGTGATTCTGAGCTGTGACGTCTTTCCTGGGTGTGAAATGTCTGCAGTTCCTGCTTCTCACCACCAGCCCTGGTGGCGCCGGTGAGGAGGGAATAGACCCCTGACTTGGTTTTTGACTCCACAGTGGTGGAGATAAATCGTTCTTAATTAGTGATTTGCAGCCTTACATGGCCCACCCATGTCTGGTTTATCTTGAGAAAGTGAATGTACTGGCTCTGATGTCTAAGGGGTCAGAACCAGTATTCCCAGAAGTAGGAATTCCCAGATGGTGTTGACTACAACTCCCATAATCCCCAGCCAAAGGCCATTGCAGCTGGTCTGGAGCTGGTCTTGTGGTAGCAAGCATGACTTGTCCCCTTAGCTAAGCAGGGTCTGCCCTGGTTGCATATGAATGGGAGCCTAGAAGTGGGAGCACTGGAAGATATTCCCCTCGGGATGGAGCCGCTCTGGGAAGAGCAGAAGGTTCCAAGTGCCCTCTCTGGCAGCATCTCCAAGAGAGGGCTGAGAGAGATTCCTACCTGCACCCTTGGAGAAGCCGCTGCCAGTCTGGGTAGGCAATACTGAGCTAGATGGACTCATTATATGGCAGCTTCCTATGTTCCACCCTCTCCATGGCCTAAGGATCCTTCTCCACCCTCTTCCTCCCCACTTGCAGATGTGAGAAAATTGAAGCACAACCCCACCCTCGCACCATTGAAGTCAACAGCTTCAAAATCGAGCAGTGCCCCATTAAGAGAGAGGATGGGGATCAGCCCTCCACCCCCCCCACACACACGCTTGCCAGCGACCCACATAAGCCTGCTATAGACTCCAGACCTTTGCTAGATCAACTTCTTACATGCTGTGGTCGTACTCTCCAGTGCAATCTCTCTTGTCTGGAGCTGTCCAAAGTACTGAATATCTTGCCTGGGTCTCCGTCAGAGCTGTCTGAAGGGCGTATCCCTCTTGGGGCTCTTGTGTCCAGCACTGTTACCTGTAATGGGGATTCTCAGAAGTTGTTGACTACAACTCCCATCATCCTCAGCTGCAGTGATCTTTGGGGGTTATAGGAGTTGTCATTGTCAAAAATCTGGGAATCCCTGTGACAGGCAACCCTGCCTGAAACCCCAGCTTGGCTAACAATCCTGTCTGAAGCGGGACACCAGGTTAGAGTGTGAGCCTGGTTGAATCTCTGCCACAGACCTACTTTATATTTACCTGAATCCAAGTCTAATCCCCAAGTTTTTTGAAACTAGAAATCGGGAGGTCATCTTAAATTCTGAGTCCTGTTCCATTTGAGTAAATGCAGGTATAACCTGGATTTAGCCCCTACTTTTTAAGGGGCTTCCTCTTAAATTCAGAGTCCTCTTCGATTCTGGTAATTCTGGCACTAAGCCAGCTAGGACCTCATTGACCTCAGCCCCCCATCTGAAATATGAAGATAATAAAACTAGCCTGCTTTACAGGGTCGTTGTCAGGATTCAGAGATGGTCTCTGATGTGCTTTGAATGCTCGAAAGCGCCATATAAATGCTAATGATGGTTCTTAAAAATAATGATTGCCCCGTCTGAGGTCTTGGGCGATTGTCCAGCTTTGTATCCTGCTGCTGTTTGGAGGTGGACAGGAGAGAGCATCTTCTTTGCCTTGATGTGCTGCTGTTATGGGGTACCTGGGGTTGGGACCACAACTGTGGTCTGGGTCTCCCTTCCCCTTTGTCTCTTAACTGCAAGAGATGCCACCTTTGACTGAACAAGGAGGTTTCCTTGCAATCTGCCGACTATCCGAGGGAAAATATCTACTGTGCAGTCTAGTGCCACTCTGTGATTTAAAAACAAACTCTGCAGCCTGTAGATCAGAGCAGACATAGGAACCGAGGAAGCTGCCATATTGTGAGTCAGACCCTTGGTCTATCTAGCTAAGTATTGTCTTCACAGACTGGCAGCGGCTTCTCCAGGGTTGCAGGCAGGAATCTTTCTCAGCCCTATCTTGGAGAAGCCAGGGAGGGAACTGGGAACCTTCTTCTGCTCTTCCCAGAGCGGCTTCATCCCCTGAGGGGAAGATCTTGCAGTTCTGCTCACACATCAAGTCTCCCATTCAGATACAACCAGGGCAGACCCTGCTTAGCTAAGGGGACAAGTCATGCTTGCAAACACAAGACCAGCTCTCCTCTCCAGTCCTGGGGTGTCTACTCAAAAGCACGTCTCATGGGGCTCAGTGGGACATTCACTGGGGAGTATGTAGGCGGTTTCATCCTAAACTATGCAAATGAAGCAACTTTGCATGCCTTCTCTTTTTTTTTTGGTAATTGAATCTGCAGTCTTTAGAAGGACTCTGTGTGATTGAATATTCCCTTCCCTACTCCTGGGAGGAGCAAGTCCTTGATGCTGCTTGGCCTCTGGAATGCGTCCCCCTTCTGGCTCCTGTGATGTCAGTATGAATACGACAGAGATTCATAAACCGCTGTTCAACGAAAGTTCCCAAAGCAGTTTACATATTTATAAATAAATAAATAAATTGAATTAAATGAATAAGATGGCTCCCTGTCCCGCAAAAGAAACATGTGAGAGACCCCGGCTGCAGCCACTGGAGGGGTGCTGTGCCGGGGATGGAGAAGGCCAGTTGCTCTCCCCCTGCTTAGACAATCCCCACTTTAAAAGGGGGCCCCTCTGCCCAGTTAGCAGTAGACAGCTGCCTGTGTGTGACTGCAAGAATATTTTTTGCAGCCACAGGGTCCGTGAGAGGACTGTCCAACTTGGGTCCTTCTGCAGATGGGGCCCTGAGGTGGGGGGAGACTCTTTGGCAGCTGACTTGTGGTAGCAAGCATGGATTGTCCCCTTGACTAAGCAGGGTCCACCCTGGTTTGCACTTGAATGGGCAACTCCATGTGTGAACACTTGCAAGAGATTCCCTTAGGGGATGAGACCGCTCTGGGAAGAGCACCTGCATGCAGAAGGCCCGGTTTCCATCCCTAGAAGCTTCTCCAGACAAGACAGAGAGACTCCTGCCTGTAACCTTGGAAAAGATGCTGCCAGGCTGGGCAGGCAGCAGTGAGCTAGATAGACCTGTGGTCTCACTCGGTATATGTCAGCTTTCAAGGTTTCTAACCCTGACCTGCTTTATCTGTCTGATCAGGTAGTTGAGCCCTGCTAACTTGGCAAAGAGGCACCTTTTAAATGGTGATTCTCTTTATTTAGCAGGGGGAGAGCAACTGGCCCTATCCGTCCCCAACACAGTACCTCCAGTGACTGTTGCTGGTGTCTATCTTTATGTTTCTTTTTAGAGTGTGAGCCCTTTGGGGACAGGCAGCCATCTTATTTATTTATTATTTCTCTGTGTAAACTGCCTTGAGCCATTTTTGGAAGGGCGGTATAGAAATCCAATGAATAAATAAACTAGTGGATCTGTTACTCTTATCCAAGCCATTTTATTTTATATCATTGACTTTATTTTATCAAGCTTATTTACTTTATCAGTGTTCACCTTCTCAGTTTCTGTCCTTCCAATTCAAGCCGTCTTGGGTTCTCTTTTTGGATAGCAAAACGTTAAAAGCAGCAATCAAACACAGCCATTAAAAGCTGCCCATTAAAAACCAGACAGATAAGCAAAGACAGACAGAGAAGAGCCAATCAGCAATGGCTCTGAGCCCTCTGATGATAAAAAATGCTCTTCCAAAGAGATCCCTCTTCACCGGCTGCCTAAAGGATCTCAAAGAACTGGCAATATGAGTCCCTCCCGTCCCAAGGAAGAAAGCTGCAGGAAAAGTCCTGCTCAGGGGGGACCCAAATATTGGAAACATCTGCATGCAAGCAGGAAGATGCTCTTCCCAGAGTGGCCCCGTCCCCTAAGAAGAGTCTCTTAACAGTGCTCACACATGGAGTCTCCCATTCAATGGCAAACCAGGGTGGACCCTGCTTAGCAAAAGGGAAAATTTAGGAACATAGGAAACTGCCATATACTGAGTCAGACCATTGGTCCATCTAGCTCAATATTGTCTTCACAGACTGGCAGCGGCTTCTCCAAGGTTGCAGGCAGGAATCTCTCTCAGCCCTCTCTTGGAGATGCTGCCAGGGAGGGAACTGGAAACCTTCTGCTCTTCCCAGAACAGCTCCATCCCCTAAGGAGGGGAATATCTTCCAGTGCTCACACATCGTCTCCCTTTCAGATGCAACCAGGGCAGACCCTGCTTAGCTATGGGGACAAGTCATGCTTGCTACCACAAGACCAGCTCTCCTCTTTGACGATGAAAAAGACGAATATTTACATACGATGACAAATATTTACTTACAATTTTCAACAAAAAGTCCCCAAAGCGGTTTACATAGATATAAACAAATAAACAAAATGCATGCTTGCTACCACAGGACCAGCTCTCCTTCCTACTAGTTCTAAAGGCAGCGACTTCTCCAAGGTTGCAGGCAGGAGTCTCTCTCAGCCCCATCTTGGAAATGCTGCCAGGGAGGGAACTTGGAACCTCCTGCATGCAGGTGCTCTTCCCAGAGCGGCCCCATCCCCTCAGGGGAATAGCTTATAGTGCTCACACATGTGGTCTCCCATCCAAATGCAAACCAGGACAAAAACTGCTGAGCCAAGGGGACAATTCATGCTTGCCACCACAAGAGGAGATCAGGTCTTGTGGTACCAAGCATGACTTGGGCCCCCCTTTGCTAAGCAGGGTTAGCACATATAGGTACATCATACCTCGCAAATAATGAGAGGACAGGCCTCTTCCCTGAGGACCTTACAATTGAAATTAGGGGTGCTCAACCTTGAGTCCCCAGATGCTGTTGGACTACAACTCCCAGCATCCCCTGCCTGCAATGGATGAAGGAGTCGTAGCCCAACACCTGGTGATCCTAGGTTGGGGGCCCCTGATCTAGAAAAGAAATGTGAGGAAGATGCGGGAGAAAGGGGCTATGGAGGCCCAGGTTTAGCAGGGGGGGCATCTGTGAAAAATCGACATGTCCTGATGGTCTCCAAGGGCAGCCCCGAGCAGAATGCAAGGCAGTACCCCAGCCCAGTGATGAGTGCCTTATGCGCTTCCCTTCCTTCAGATTCTCTTGGGCATACACTTTGCAAAATAGGTGTTTGGGCTGTTTGGAGAGATAAATGGCCAGCAGCGTGGCAGGTGTCTGTCTGGCCACCTCGGGGTCAGAATTGACCTGCACAAGGGAAGCTTGGGGGTTAGAGCTGTGGTGGTGGTGCTGCTGCTGTCAGTGGTGCCCCAATGCTTTGGGGCCTGCACAGTTATTTCCACCCCATCCCTCCCAGCACGGCTTGCTTCCCTGTCGGCCCCCCTCCACCCTGGGAGGCTCCAGCTGCATTGCAGCGCCTCATTTATAGTTTGTCGCTGGTGACTGGCCATAAATCCTGGCAGTGCTCTGCGTACCAACTGGGCTCTCTGCAGATGGTGCACAGAAGAAGGGGAGTGGGGTGGGCAGAAGCTGTGGGATGCATGTCCAGCCGTTCTGTGCATAGCACTCGGCTTTCTGAGAGTCTCTGCTCTTAGCTACCTTTTAAAAATAAAATCAAGTTTCTAGACCTTAGGAACATAGGAAGCTGCCACATACTGAGTCAGACCCTTGGTCCATCTAGCTCAGGATTGTCTTCACAGACTGGCAGCGGCTTCTCCAAGCTTACCCGCAGGAGTCTCTCCCAGCCTTATCTTGCAGATGCTGCCAGGGAGGGAACTTGGAACCTTCTGCTTGCAAGCAGACAGGAGCTCTTCCACTGAGCTATGGCCCCATCCCCTCAGGAGAATATCTTACAGTGCTCACACGTGTCGCCTCCCATCCCATTGCAAACCAGAGCAAACCCTGCTTAGCAAAGAGAACAGTTCATGCTTACTACCACAACACAGAAAGTAGGGGGTGAATAAAAGTTCTAATTTTGGGTGTGTGTGTGTGTGTGTGTGGAGTTTTTGCCTTCTAGCGCTTTGCCTTTCCTCTTTTTGGCGAAAGGACATAAATTATGCCAAGGATATGAAGGTGTTGCTTAATTTGCACAATGCATGCAGGACCCAGAACGCGGCCTGTTCTGGTGCGGAACGTGGTTTAATTTTTTCAGATGCCTTCCGTATGGTGCAGGCTCTATTCCAGACACGTTTAAGAAGATTCCAGGGGAAACCATTTTAAATGGTTTCTTGGGCCGTGAAGCTGATTTTTGTGATTTAGGCATGAGTGGTGATTGTTGGGGTATTTCCCTCTTCACTAGAAAAGTGAGGTAGAAGTAGGAACAGAGGAAGCTGCCATCTACTGAGTCAGACCCTCGGTCCATCCAGCTCAGGATTGTCTACCCAGGCTGGCAGCGGCTTCTCCAAGGTTGCAGGCAGGAGTCTCTCTCGGCCCTCTCATGGAGATGCCTCCAGGGAGGAAACATGGAGCCTTCTGCACGCAAGCAGGCAGCAGGTGCTCTTCCGCTGAGCGATGGCCACTATCCTTGGTTGAAGCTATGGGTCCACTGACAGGGGGAACAGATCCACAAGTGACAAATAATATTTTTAATTTTAATGCAATGTGCTAAAAATTGACTTTGGCCCCTGCCTGCCCAGTTGTGGATGGTTCCGGCCCACCAGAGCATTTGAGTTGTGCAGGTCTGGTGTAGACGAGACTGAGCTAGATGTAGAAAACAGCTTCCTATGAGAGGAGGAGGAGGACGACGATGATGAGGACGACAACGACACATCTTCTCAGGCCAGGGCAGAAGTCTCAGCTAGTTCTTATTCTTACTTATTACTTATTATTTTGCATTTCTATCCCGCTCTTCCTCCAAGGAGCCCAGAGCGGTGTACTACATACTTAAGGTTCTCTTTCACAACAACCCTGCGAAGTAGGCTAGGCCGAGAGAGAAGTGGCTGGCCCAGAGTCGCCCAGCTAGTCTCATGGCTGAATGGGGATTTGAACTCGGGTCTCCCCGGTCCTAGTCCAGCACTCTAACCACTACACCACGCTGGCTTTATAATAATAATAACTAATAACCTGGATGTGGAGGTTTGCTGACACTCTTTTGACACAGGCTTGTCTGCTCTAGGTAGGCTTCCTGAAGCCTGTCAGTGGGAAACGCCAACATGGCGCCTGGATTGCGCAGATGGGTGCTGCCTCCTTTGTTTGGGTGGAGAAGCATCTGTGTTGTGTTTATCTCCTTCCTGGAAGCATGTGGTGGCTGCACCTGGCTATGTTGCCTCCTCCCAGCGGCTTAAGCAGCATGTTGCCGGCGAAGATGCTGCAGCCAGCTTATCCGCCCATTGCAAGGGGCAGAGACCGCCTGACCCAATAAACCTAGTCTCTGATTTCTTGTCCTGAATCTTCAATAGTACCTACCTGGTCAGGGGCAGTCTACCTTTCAATATCGGTGTACAAACCCACGTTAGGCAAGGCGGGCAGCTGGAGACAGGCGCTTGTAGGGGAGCAGCTGACGTGGCAAAGATGCAGGTGAGGACTGAGGACTTACGTGGCTAGCCGGAGCCCGATCTGGACTCCTGAGACAGTGGCAAGTATAAATGGTCCCGTTTGCTAAACGGGGTCTGCTTTGGTTTGCATTTGAAGTGGACACATGTGAGCACTGCAAGATATTCCCTGTAGGAGACTGGTCCACTCTGAGAATCGCAGAAGGTCCCAAGTTCCCTCCCTGGCAGCATCGCCAAGAGAGGGCGGAGAGAGATTCCTGCCTGCAACCTTGGAGAAGCCGCTGCCAGTCTGGGTAGACAATACTGAGCTAGATAGACCAATGGTCTGACTCGGTATATGGCAGCTTCTTATGTTGCTAAGTTAAGGCTTAGCAGGTTCCAGTTAGGGATGTGCAAACTGGTTTGATATCAAACCAATTCACACGTGAACTGGGCCCCAGGGGGTGAGAGCTGGTCTTGCTGTAGCAAGCATGCAAAGTCCCTGTTGCTAAGCAGGGTCTGCCTTGGTTTGCATTTGGATGGGAGACCACATGTAAGCGCTGTAAGATATGTTCCCCTTTGGGGAGGGGGCCGTTCTGGGAAGAGCCCCTGCTTGCTTCCCTGCAGAAGGCTCCAAGTTCCCTCCCTGGCAGCATCTCCAAGAGAGGGCTGAGAGAGAGACCTCCGCCTGCAACCTTGGAGAAGCCGCTGCCAGTCTGTGTAGACAATATTGAGCTAGACGGACTGGTGGTCTGACTCGGTAGAAGGCCGCTTCCTCTGTTCCTGAGTTCAGCCCAGGGGAGGGCTGTTGCCATGAGGCCGAGCTTGTGGGTCTCCTGGAAGGAAGGGTGGATGCCCCCAGGCAATGGAGCTGGCTGACCTGGGGAGCAAGTCCTGGTGCAATGAATCAGGGTGGACACCCTGGGGTTTTAGGGAGGCCGTCGCAAGGTTGCCTCCTGGGCTTGGGGGACTCTTCGGCAGCGAGGCTCCTTCAGCAGGAGAAGGAAAGCACCGAGACATAGAAGTGAAGCTTCCCCTCCCCTTCTGCCCCCGAGTCTCTTGGGCATCCCAAGCCAAGTGGGGGGGGGGGGCTCTGTAGTTCGGGGGAGGAACATAGGAGACTGCCATATATGGAGTCAGACCCTTGGTCTATCTAGCTCAGTGTTGTCTTCACAGACTGGCAGCGGCTTCTCCAAGGTTGCAGGCAGGAATCTCTCTCAGCCCTCTCTTGGAGATGCTGCCAGGGAGGGAATTTGGAACCTCAGATGCTCTTCCCAGAGTGGCTCCATCCCCTGTGGGGAAGATCTTCCAGTGCTCATACTTCTAGTTTCCCATTCAAATGCAAACCAGGGCAGACCCTGCTTAGCTAAGGGGACAAGTCATGCTTGCTGCCACCAGACCAGCTCTCCTCTCCTTGCTGGTTTGACAGACTTGCTGAGTACCTGGCCTCTGAAGCCACCCGCCTTGATACCTGGGTTCGAAGGTATCGAGAGTCGGCAGAGAAACACCCAGGAGAGCTGTGCACCCTCCCGCTATGTGCTCGTCCTCGTGTGAATCGAGTGTGATTTTATCGAGTTTGGAGGAAAAGCCGCCCTCCTGCACTTTCACTTCCCACACGACCACTCTACCTTCCTGCTGCCCTGGTCTTGGTGACCCCACAGCTGCCACTTAGCGGGGAGCCCAGCTCTCTTTCTCTGGCCGGGCGCTCCTCTTTAGGGTCGTGAGAACATTCTATTTATGGGATCATTTGGGAAGGGGCTGGAGATTAAATGGCCAGGATCATCATCTCTGCATGCCAGAGGGGTTCTGAACCTTGTGTCCCCAGAGGCTGTTGGACTACCACTCAGCCTTGGGCCTGTTCTAGCAGGGCTGTTCTTATGTTCGTCACCCCCAGCAACCGGCCACTGTGACAGGGGGTGATGGGTGTTGTAGTCCAATAAGTCGGGCAACCCAAGGCTTAGACGGTCAACCCTCAGAAGTCCCAGCCCTCCTGTCCAAGATTCCTCTCGCTGGAGGTGGCTGGAATTGAACCCAGGACCTTTTGCATGCAATGCAGGTATAAGATGAGTCCTCGATAGGAGAGCTGATCTCCTGGTAGCAAGCATGACTTGTCCCCTTAGCTAAGCAAGGCCTGGACTGGTTGCATATGAATGGGAGACTTGATGCACTGTAAGATATTCCCCTCGGGGGGATGGAGCTGCTCTGGGAAGATCATCCCGGTTCCCAGTCCCCTCCCTGGCAGCATCTCCAAGACCGGGCTGAAAGAGACGCCTGCCTGCAACCTGGGAGAAGCTGCTGCCAGTCTGATACTGCCAATACTGAGCTAGATGGACCAAGGGTCTGACTCGGTATATGGCAGCCTCCTATGTCCTCACATCTCTGCAGGCACTGCTTGTTTGGTTGGAAATGCAAACACCCCCCGCCCCCTTCTTGTCCATTTTAACCTACTTTTAAAAAAATTGTGAAATGTGTATCAGTCTATGTGGAAGGACTGCTGATTTTGTTTCTGCTGGCCCCAGATCCTTGTTCCAGATTGTGAAAATTAATTTGCCCTCACTCCGCTGGTCAGGCAGCCAAATGCATTTGCTGGTTGTGCTCAGTTGGGCTCCAAACTCCGTATGATACGCCGTCACGGCCTGTCCTCACAAACCAGGGGCCCCCACCCAAGAAGACTGTTACCAGTGGTTAGTGGCAGCCTCTTTCTCCCAGCTCACCCCACCCCACCATTAACGAGAGCTGTGCTGCCTGCAGGCTGACCATTCACCAGGTAGAGCTGTACAGACCTGCCCAACTCTACCTGAGAAATGGCCAGCCGGCAGGCTATGCAGCTCCTGTTAACGGTGGGGTGGGGTGTGGGAGCGAGGTTGCTGGCAACCAGAGGTATCGGCATCTGGCCTGGCCAACCCCCAGCTCGTTAGAACGGGGCGGCTGCAATTGCCGATACGAGCGATGCATTTCCATCGATACGAGCGATGCATTTCCATCGGCGGTTTGCATTGGATGGAACATATGTAGATGGCGGTCCCTGTCGGAGGGAGAGGCGGACGGAGAGATGGGATTCTGCGGGAATTGCCATGGCAACCAATTATTCCGGCCGAAATTATAGCTGTTTATTCCACTGGTGGAAAGCAAAAGAGTCCAATTTCTTCTTTTCCCTGTTTCAAAGTATTGTGATTCATTTGGAGACACAAAGAACCAAAAGCCATTATAAATCTCCTTCAGGTCCGAAAGATTTTATTGGGATTTAAAATATAGAGATATATATATGAAAATCTGTCCATGATGTGAGCTAGCCCGGGCATGTCTAGATCTGGTGGTGCGGAGACCTTGCAGGCACAGAAATGGGCAAGGGTGGGGAAATGCCCAGCTTGCCGCTGGCTGATGCTTCTCGTATGTTGAGGAATACTGGAATTGCCATGCGTATGGAAACAAAGCTAGGGAATTGAAATGAAGCACAAGGCTGGGGAAGCCACTGGGCTTTGGGGCTGATTTCACCCCCCCCAACTAATAATATAAGGATTGGCTTGCTGGATGAGACCCAGGCTACCTGGTGCATGGTAGCCCAGGGCTACAGAGCCAACTGGGATCTCTGTGGCCCCTTAATCTGCATCGCCTGGCTCTGGGTCATGGTGATGGTCCCACGAATGCAGGGGTTCCTAATGTTGAGTCCCCGGATGTTGTTTGATTACAACTCCCGTCACCTCCAGCCTTTGGCCGCGGTAGCATGGGATGATGGGAGTTGTAGTCCCACAACATCTGGGCACCCAGGCTTGAGAACTTCCACACTGGAGTGTGAGGAGGACCTCAGAAACGGACTTATAGGACCAAGAAAATGTCGGCGTGGTGGAGAGAATGCCTCTGCTCTCTGAGCAGGAAAGCAGGTTTCTATAGCGTTTTGGTGCCCAGAGCCATAAATATTCATAATATGGAAACGACACATTGCAGAGCGCAGGGAGTTAGAAGGCTTATGGTGGAAGAGTGACAGGTGGGTTTGATTATCACAACTCGCCTCTTCTAACACCTGAGAATGCCTCACCTGTTGGTTGCCTATAGCTCATGGGGAGAAACTCAGGACAGAGAACTGGTGAGCAATAACAAGAACACTCCATGTAGAGTGGTCTGTTTACTGGTCCATCTGCACCTAGGACGGGGCAAGCCCTTGAGGAAGCTGCCATATTCTGAGTCAGACCCTTGGTCCAGTTAGCTCAGTATTGTCCTCACTGACTGGCAGCAGCTTCTCCAAGGTCTCAGGCAGGAATCTCTCCCAGCCCTACCTGGAGATGCTACCAGGGATTGAACCTGGGACCTTTTACATGCAAAGAAGATGCTCTGCCACTGAGCTTACGGTCCTTCCGTTTTGTAAGCTGCCTTCTACTGAGCCAAAACCTTGCCTTTGGCAAATTCGCGGTTGGCGAGGTATTAAAGTCTATAGGGAACAGGGGACTAGGGGACCCATGGCTGCATAAAGACCTAAAAATAAAGGAAAAAAAATAGGTTTTTGGGTGTGCTAAAAATCACCCCAAATCCCGTAATATTGCCAAGAGTCACCCAGAAGAATGAGCAGATCAGAGCTCTGGAAATTTGAAATCTGAAAATCATGGGGAACACCCCCCCCATCACTAAAAAACCCCCCTCGCCAACAACGGATACTTGGGTTGCGGTTGGCAAGGCCTGTCACCATCTCCCATTCACTTATACTCAAAACTGTGGTTGGTCAAACTGTGGTTGGCGAGGGGTGACTGTATTGTCCACACTGACTGGCAGCAGCTCGCCAAGGTCTCAGGAGGAGCCTCTCCCAGCCCTCCCTGAGATGCTACCAGAGAGTGAACCTGGGATCTTCTAAATTTTGGGCAGGGGCTCTAGAACTGAGTTATTCCCTAAGAGGAAGCATCTTGCAGTGCTCACAGGTCGACTCCCATCCAAATGCAAACCAAGGCAAACCCTGCTTAGCAAAGGAGATAACTCATGCTTGCTGTCGCAAGACCAGCTCACCACCCCTTGGTTACAGGCGAACCGCTTGCCACCACTCTGCAGAAGTGGAACAGGGCCATTCGGGTGTTGGGGCTGGGTTGAGAAGAAGACCTAGATTCAGATGCCTGGGGCTGTTTGGGTCACTGGTTGTCTCCAGATCAGGGTTTCTTAACCTTGGGCCCTGAGATGTTGGTGGACTACAACTCCCATCATCCCCAGCCACAAGGGACATGGCTGGGATGATGGGGGTTGTAGTCCCTCAACATCTGCTAATTTGGCAAAGAGGCACCTTTTAATGTGGTGACTCTTTCTTTAGCAGGGGGAGAGTAACTGGCCCTATCCACCCCCAGCACAGTACTTCCAGTGACTGTTGCTGGGGTCTATCTTACATTTCTTTCTAGATTGTCAGCCCTTTGGGGACAGGGAGCCATCTTATTTATTTTATTTTATTTTATTTTATTTTATTTTATTTTATTTTATTTTATTTATTTTCTTTCTTTCTTTCTTTCTTTCTTTCTTTCTTTCTTTCTTTCTTTCTTTCTTTCTTTCTTTCTTTCTTTCTTTCTCTGTGTAAACTACCCTGAGCCATTTTTGGAAGGATGGTATAGAAATCGAATAATATCTGGGGGCCCAAGGTTAAGAAACCCTGCTCTAGATCAGATCAGAGCTCTCATTTCTCAGCCTAATTTACCTTGCAGGTTGCTGGGAGGATTACGTGTGTCTGGGTTCGAGGGCATACACCTTGTGTTATGAGGATAAGAAAAAAAATGAGTATGCCTCTTCTCAACCGAAGTTCTGGAATGCACCCTGAACTCTGCAGAGAACGTGGGAGGAATAGGTCGTCCTTAAACATCGGCCAGTTTTGCTCCCCACCGTAACAGCCTGTGCTGTGACTCTCTGCTGCCTTCTTTCCAGCAGGGGTTTGCGGTGAAATGTCCCGCAGGGCGCAGGAGAAATGGAGCGCTCTCCCTTTTGCTCCCTTTCCCCTCAAGGGCCTGCGTTTGTCTTTGTTGACCTTTAGGAGACCCACGATGATGAGATCTCCGAGAACGAGGAGGAGCCGGGCGAAAGATCGGAGAGTGAGGGGAGTGACTATTCCCCCAACAAGAAGAAGAAGAAGAAGCTGAAGGAGAAGAAGGAGAAGAAAGCCAGGCGGAAAAAGAAGGAGGAAGAGGAGGAGGAGGAGACCGAGGACGGAGGCTTAAAGGTACCTCGGCTCTAGGGATCGTGGCCCTGGGCAGCCTGGGGTTTCTTGCTCAGAAGGAGCAGGGCTGAAGCCGGAACTCATCTTCAGCCTGAAGATCTGTTCACGCACAGGCTTGTGGTTGCTTCCCTAGTAGTTGTTTCCTCTGACGTATTTGTTTTTACAGAGAATCCGGATCATGTCACTGCCCAGCGGTCACATTCCAGGGTTTTCTCTGTTCTCTGCTTGTTGTGTTTCTGACCTGATTTTTCCGAGCAGCACTTTTCTGGCCCTTTTCTTTCAAAGTGGTTTCTGTCCTGTTATAGTTGTTCAATTCCTGGGTGCTTTCCAGACTAGTTGTTCAATTCCTGGGTGCTTTCCAGACTAGCTGCTCAACAGCAGCAAAATGCCCCCATTCAGGCAAATCACATTTGAAATGTAAACAGCAGGGGGAGCAGTCTTGCGGAAACTAACAACTTGAAAAAACAGCAACCTTTTTTACGCCAGATATACGGCGTCCTAGCTCTCTATCGCAGTGATTAAATTTGAGACAAGGCATTGGAAATGTGAACGGCACCTTGCTGTCCACGTAGGGACAGCGGTGTCACGACGCAGGAAATGTGGAAGCACCCTTCCGAGATCCGACATGACCCCGTTGCAAGGTCTAGTCTGGAAAGCACCCGCCTGCTCACTGGTGCAACCTGGCATTCCTAAATCAGCCCTTGATTGAGGGCTTCTCAGACTTGGGTCTCCAGATGGTGTTGAACTACAGCTCTCATCATCCCCAGACACAGGGGACGAAGGCCATTGTGGCTGGGGATGATGGGAACTGTAGTCCAACATCATTTGGAGGCCCAAGTTTCAGAACCCTTCCCTTAATTAGTCCTTTTTCTTCAAATGGTGTGTGTGTGTGTCTTAATTTCTGATTTCTTCTTTGTAGCTATGGCAATTGTCCTCCCTCCCTCCCTCCCTCCTTTTATTTGGGGGGGGGTACATTTTAATCTTAATTATTGCTGTGGTGCCACTCTACTCCTCAGCTGCCTTTTCCATTCTGATGTTTGCCCTGTGAATTCACCAGTCCATCCGGGTCCAGATTTGTCTGGAGGAGAGCTGGTCTTGTGTACCAAGCAGGGATTGTCCCCTCTGCTAAGCAGGGTCCACCCTGGTTTGCATTTGAATGGGAGACATGTGTGAGCACTGTAAGACAGTCGGGGCTGCTCTGGGAAGAGCATTTCCCTGCTTGCATGCAGAAGGTCCCAGGTTCTCTCCCTGAGAGAGAGCTCCTGCCTGCTCACTTGAAGAAGCCGCTACCAGTACATAGGAACCTAGGAAGCTGCCATATACTGAGTCCAATCCTTGGTCCATCTAGCTCAGTATCGTCTACCCAGACTGGCAGCAGCTTCTCCCTTGTTGTAGGCAGGAGTCTCTCCCAGCCCTATCTGGAGATGCTGCCAGGGAGGGAACTTGGGACCTTCTGCAGGCGAGCAGTCAGAGTAGACCATACTGAGCTAGATGGACCATTGGTCTGACTCGGTATGGGGCAGCTTCCTAGGTTCCTATGTCTTGGTGTTGAATGCCGTCACCTGTTGGAGGGGCCTCTGATTCTTCTTGCTTCTCCCGAGCTTTTTGTGGGCTGGCCTAGGAATGGGGTCTGCTGTTCAGATATCTGCTGTCCCACTGGGGGCACACACAGGTGTCTGACTGCCTGAACTAAGGAGAGCTACACCTTTTCTGTTTCTAGGGGCTGCCATGGGAAGCAGCCCAGTTATCGGCTTGGGGGGTGGGCAGGGGAACAGCCTGGGGGTGGTGGTGGTGGTGGGGACATCAAGTGCAGGCCACGCTGTGCCTGCCTTACAAGCTTAAGGGGGTCCCCCCATGTCTGGGCAGAGAAGGGGAGTGGGGCTCTGGGCACTCCACGCCCCACTGTGTGGACGAGAGCCGGCCTTGTGGTCAGGGAGGAGAGCTGGTCCCTTGGCAGTGAGCATGAATTGGCCCCTTTTCTAAACAGGGTCCAACTTGGTTTGCATTTGGGTGGGAGACGACATGTGAGCACTGTGAGATGTTCCCCTTAGGGGACGGAGCCGTAGATCTGTGGAAGAGCGTGCTGGCATGCGGTACAGACTGGCAGCGGCTTCTCCCGGGTTGCAGGCAGGAGTCTCTCTCAGCCCTGTCTTGGAGATGCTGCCAGGGAGGGAACTGGGAACCTGGATGCTCTTCCCAGAGCGGCTCCATCCCCTGAGGGGGAATATCTTGCAGTGCTCACACATCAAGTCCAGGAAGAGCATCTGGGCTCCACGTTCCCTCCCTGGCAGCATCTCTAGGTAGGGCTGGGAGAGAGACCCCTGCCTGCAACCTTGGAGAAGCTGCTGCCAGTCAGAGCAGGTAATACTGAGCTAGATGGACCAAGGGTCTGACTCAGTAGAAGGCAGCTTCCTGTGTTTATCAGGAGCGTCCATAACTCAGTGGCAAAGCACCCGTTTGGCCCGGCCTCTCCAGGTAGGGCTGGGAAAGACCCTGTCCGAATAGGATGAGGCCATAGCTCAGGGGTAGAGCTTCTGCTCTGCGTGCAGAAGGCCCCAGGTTCCCTCCCCGGCAGCATGAGAGAGACTCCTGCCTGCAACCTTGGAGAAGCTGCTGCCAGTCAGAGCAGACGAAACCAAGCAAGGGGGACCAAGCGTCTGATTCAGTGTAAGCCAGCTTCGGGTGTCCCTGGGACGCCCCACGACAGGTTTGTGAGCCCTTCGGTGCCGCTCTTTGCCTCCCTGTAGGAGCCAAAGTCCTCGGCTCAGCTGATGGAGGAGTGGGGCTTAGACGACGTGGATTACGCTTTTTCGGAAGAAGACTATCACATGTTGACAAACTACAAGGCCTTCAGTCAGTTTCTCAGGTAGGTGGTGCCAGCCCTCGCTCTGCTCTGAGAGGACAGGGTTTGGAGTGGTGTTCTGGGTTTCATAGAACATTAAAGTTGGAAGGGTCATCTAGTCCAACCCCCTCACCCCCCCCCACTGGGTACAGGAAACTGCAGGATCATCTCCAGCTATATCCCTGACAGATGATGACTGTCCAGCCTGTGTTTGGAAATCTCCCCCAAAGGAGCCCACCATCACTGCATGAGGCAGACTGTTCCATGGGCAAACAACCTTTACCAGTTAGGAAATTCCTCTGAATGTCTGGTCCGAATCTGCTTCTCTCTTCTGCAGTGGGACGTTGCATGTCTATTAATGGTCAGACTCTGATTGTTCAGAGACAGTACACCTCCCAGAGCCATATGTTGCACACGTGGAATTCGCAGGCATGGAATATAGCGGGATGTGCTTTAAGTGGGAATTAGACACAGGCGTGGTGGAGAAGAAGCCTCCCTATAGCCATTAATATCTGAATGGAACCTCCACGTTCAGTGGCAGTCTACCTGCAAGTGCCAGTTGCAGGGCGCAAACCAGTGGGGAAGGCCCTGCCTTCATACCCATTTTGTGAGCCTTCCTGAAGAAGTCCGGTTGGCTACTGTGGGAAAAGAGATGCGGGAAGAGATGGGCTCACTTTGGTCTGAGACCAGCCTTGGAGACTGTTTGCTTGTGAAATCTTACGCCGCAGTTGCCAGGGTCCAAAGAAGGGGATAAATCAGGGGTGCCCGACACTGGATCCCCAGATGTGGTTGTATCCTGACGACTGTGGCCATTGTGGCTGGGGATGATGGGACTTGCAGTCCGGCAAGACCTGGGATACCCATAGTTGAGAGCCCCCAAGTTAATTGGCAGAGAGTTGATGGAGGAGGAGAGCTGGTCTTGTGGTAGCCAGTGTGAATTTCCCCCTTTGCTAAGTAGGGTCTGTCCTGATTTGCATTTGAATGGGAGACTACATGGGTGAGCCCTGGAAGAGACTCCCCTGAGGGCAGGCCTGCTCAACCCCGGCCCTCCTGCAGACGCTACTGTGGCGGGGGATTATGGGAGTTGTAGGCCACAGCTGGTGGGGGGCCCTAAGTTGAGTAGTCCTGCCTTAGTGGATGGGTCTGCTCAGGGAAGAGCCCCTGCCTGCTTGCATGCAGGTTCCAGGTTCCCTCCCTGGCAGCATCTCCAAGATAGGACAAGATTTTTTTATTGAACCAACCAACTACCAAAGCATACAGTACGTTGCCAAAGCACAATTATATACAAAGTGGTTGTTTGTACATCATATCTCTACAAAGATTTACAAGCAAGGATCTGGTAACCCACAGGCTTATAAAGTATATGCAGGCAGTACTGTAACTTGGGCGGGGGGTGGGGGGTGGATTTCAAGGCACATCAGGTAATCGGGGGTGGGTGGGGGGGTGGTTTACGTCCAACGTCCATTTCCACAATTTGTCCCACTGCTGTTTAGAAGAGATACTCTTGTCTCTCTGCACATAACCATACAAACTTTTCCAGAAGAGATTAACTGTCTCATCTGCATGAACCTCTTGGTCGCGTCTTCCCTCCCTATTCCTATGCAGGAGCATTGCATAAATGGCATACAGGTTTCCTAACCTGATGACGAGGAGGGGAACCTTCCAATCCCCTACTCTTGCCTGCAACCTTGGAGAAGCCGCTGCCAGCCTGTGCCGGCAATACTGAGCTAGATAGACCAGTGGTCTGACTCAGTATGTGGCAGCTTCCCATATTCCAAGGTCGGTGGGCCGCCTTAACCAGGACTTGTCCTCGTCTCCCTTCCGGTGTCCGGCTTTGTCTCCAGGCCTCTGGTTGCCAAGAGGAACCCCAAGATCCCCATGTCCAAGATGATGACCGTCCTGGGAGCCAAGTGGCGAGAATTCAGTGCCAACAACCCCTTCAAAGGCAGCTCGGCAGCTGCGGCTGCTGCCGCTGTGGCCGCCGCCGTTGAAACCGTCGCCATCGCCCCGCCGCTGCCGCCACCGCCACTACCACCACTACCCTCCGCCAGCCCACCACAACCCCTCCTGCCGCCACCACCGCCTGTGATCAGGAAGGCCAAAACCAAAGAGGGCAAAGGTAACGGGGGTGGGTGGGTGGGTGGGTGGCTCCTCCTCTGAAGACGTCCCGACCAGGGTTCCTGCAAACGGGGGTTTCCCAGACGTTGTGGACTACAACTCCCAGAATCCCCAGCTGCCATGGCTTTTGCTTGGGGATTCTGGGAGTTGTAGTCGACAACATCTGGGAACCCCTGTTCGAGGGGACACTACCTGGGTCTGGACAGTTGGACTAGAGTTCAGCGACTTATTTCATGTCCGCTTTGCAAAAACGGGTTTTTAGTCCACATACACAAGATGATGATGATGCCGATGGATTATTAACAAATGTGTATGCCGCGTTTAGAGGACAGGTCTATTACTGGCTACTAGTCTGGTGGCCATGGGCCACCTCCAGCCTCAGAGGCACAATGCCTCTGAATCCCTCTTGCAGGGGAGCAACCGCAGGAGATAGAGGGCATGCACAGACCTCTTGCCTGTGGGCTCCCCAGAGGCATCTGGTGGGCCACTGTGGGGAACAGGATGCTGGACGAGATGGGCTTCCTTGGGCCTGATCCAGCAGGGCTGTTCTTATGTTCAAAGCAGTTTACTTAGGAGAAGGAGAAGACGGTTCCCCGACCCAAAGGAGGGAAAGAGCCCAACCAAGTCACTGTGGCGTCAGTGGCCAAGGTCTCTCTGCCCCTGCAGGTCCCGGCGTACGGAAGAAGATCAAGAGCGCCAAAGATGGCAAGAAGAAAGGGAAGGGCAAGAAGGTGGGAGGGGGCCTGAAATTCCGCTTCGGGGGAATCGCCAACAAAAGGAAAAAGGGCTCTTCGGTAAGTCAGCTCTGGATGGTCCTCCTCCTGACTAGAGTCAAACATGAGCAAATTGGGACCTCGACTTCCTCCTCCGTTGTCATTGCTGCCCGGCAACGTTGGGTGGGCGGGCGAGTTGGTGTTCGATATTCACTCCAATCTGGGAACCTTTTTCTTTCATTTTTCTTAGGGCAGGGTGTGCTCAGTGAATACATTTTAAAAACAATTAAAACTCTGCACAGGGGCAACCCAGATCCCTTCCCTCGAAAAACTCATTTCTGCAACCTGCTTGTAATAACGGAGCACGCTTCCGTCAGTTTTTATCAGTGAATAGGGAGCTGTTCCCAACCCTCCCCCCTCTCAAAAGACGTAGACCCCTCCCCGAAATTGATTTGCAAATCTGGGTGACCGACGTGAGAAGAAGGATGCTAGGAGAGAGAGAGCTCTTTGGCTCAAGCCATCAGGACCATGCTTGTGTTCTGAAGGCAAATGCCTTTTAGATGGAGGAGAACTGTTGGGACAGCTTAATGGAACTTCCATGTCCCAAGGCAGTCTACCTCCGGACGCCAGGTGCTGGGGGCAATCGGCAGGGGAGAACTAAAGCCTTTAAACTGTGCTTGTGGCTTCCTGGAGGCATCTGGCTGGCCGCTGGGGGGACCCGGAGGCTGGGCTAGGTGGGTCCAATGTGGTCTGAGACGGGCTCTTCCGAGGTCCACCCTCCAGGAGGCAGCGATGGTGACCACCTGCAGTTTGGCTTCCCTTGCAGAGTGAGGAAGAGGAACGGGAGGAGTCGGACCTGGAGAGCGCCAGCATCCACAGCTCCTCCGTGCGCTCCGAGTCCTCTGCCGGCCTGGGCAAGAAGGGCAAGAGGCGGAAGAAGAAAAAGAGGAGTAGGCGATGGTTGGGGGGCTCTTCCCTCCCTTCCTTGGGGCGGGGGTGTTGGGAGGGAGGCTCCCTTGAGAGAGAGGAGACCTTGGGTTGTGTGTGTGTGGGGGTGTGTGTCCCCCTCCAGAGGGTTGTGCCCTAGGGCTTTTGGCGCCCTAGGCAAAGTTTGATTTTGGCCCACCCCCACCCCCCGTCTGAGATGTGCAGAGACCCAGTGTTAATTTGAGCCACGCAGGCTTCTGGGTGGAATGACCAGCCCGCACTTGTGTGAGGGTGCAGCGGAGAGAGTTCCCAGTCTATTATGGGGGCTAAACATTTCCAGAGCGGGCTGAGAGAGACTCCTGCCTGCAGCCTTGGAGAGCTGCTGCCAGTCTGTGTAGACAATCCTGAGCTAGCTGGACCAAGCGTCTGACTCAGTATGTGGCAGCTTCCTGTGTTCTCCTTGAGAACCTCTCTCCAGCTTCCTAGGAATTCCCAGTCTGTAAGCCTCTTGATGTAGCTTAACGTTTCCTTTTCAGCGGATAATATTCTGCCCCGTTTCCCCCTTGAGAACCCCTGCTTCTCTGCCCCGCTTTTGTCTTCCAGTCGAGGAAGGCGACGGCTACGAGACGGACCACCAGGATTACTGCGAGGTCTGCCAGCAGGGTGGGGAGATCATCCTCTGTGACACGTGTCCCCGGGCCTACCACCTCGTCTGCCTGGACCCAGAGCTGGAGAAGGCCCCGGAGGGGAAGTGGAGCTGTCCACACTGCGTAAGGAGCTCTGGGGGCAGAGGGTCAGCCCCGGGCGGAAGGCGAGGGGGTGGACGGCAAGTGTCTGTACGTGAGCCCTCCATGGTCGCCAGCCTACATGTCAAACAAGGCTCTTGGGCAAGGGCTGGGCTTGGGTCCATGCTGCTCTCTGTCGGACTCCAGCCTGGTCATGGAAGGCTGGAGTGCAAATGCTGAAATTCCAGTTCACATGAGCAGCAGAAAGAGGGTAGGAGGCACGTCCTACCCACTTTCGGGAAACAGGCATGCTTCTGTTTTCCGATGGTCTGTGAGTCAAAAGCAAGGTGTGCAATATGTTTCTGAGTGAAATACAGTGTGCTGGTTATTACCGATAAAGCCCTTGAAAGGCTTGGGTGCTTAAGAGAGCCCCTTCTCTGTCGTGAACCCTGCCGCCTACTGCGGTCACAGAGGGTTTGGTTACGGTTTCCGCCAGCTTGTCTGGTGGCGACTCCGGCCTGGCCGTCTCTGTGGCTGCCCCAGGGCTCTGGAATGCACTCCCTGCCGAAAGAAGAGCTTCTCCATCTCTGGCTGCCTTCAAAGAATCGCTTAAGACAGGCTTGTTTTGTCAGGCCTCCTGCTAAAACTATTTTTTTTAAAATAGTGGTGGGGTGTGTGTGTGTTTGGTTTAAAAACGATTTAACGTGTTTTCCGGGAAACCATTTTTAAAATGCTATGCTTTTACATTTGTTTTGATTGAGTTTTATTTGTTGTTTCAAGTTGTGTACATGGCCGTGAGATTTTGGTATTAGGCAGTTTATAAATATAATATTATTTTTTTTAAAGTCAGAGGCGGAGGAAGTGACGGGGTGCTGATCAGTGGCTGTGGGGCGGGGGTGTCGGTTGTGGGGTTTTTAGTCCTCCCCCATTAAATGAGCTGCGTCCAGCTGCTGGATAGGACAGAGCTCTTTAGCTTGGCTGCTGGTTTGCAGACCATCACTTCCTCCTCCTCCTACCTTGCTTTTTACTCACAGACAACTGGAAAATGGGCGTGTGCAGAGCCCCTAACGCTGGGTAGGACGTGCCTCCTACCCTCTTTCCGTGCATGTGAACTGCCCTCTAATGGGCTTAAGTTTCAGGAGGGCACAGTTAGAATTTTAGAGTTGCAAAGGGGCGTTAGACGTCATCAATGCTCTGTTCCCTGCAGGAAACCTACAGCCTCCCTGTGGGGTGGCCGTCAGCCCCTGTTGGGAAACCTCTGGGCATGGAGAGCCTCTTGCTTTTTAAGGCTATTAAATGGCTTTTACAGTCAGGGAATTCTTCTCAGAGTCTAGCCTAAATGTGTTACGTCTCCAATAAAAATACTAGGTCCAGTCTTATGCTATTAAACTATATATATTTCAAAAGTATCATAAACAAACAAATAATGTTTATATACTGCTTTTTGGCAAAAGTTTCCAAAGCGGTTTACATAGAGAGATAAAAAATAAATAAGAACTTGACTTGCAGATAAAAATCACTACAGCAAATATAAGTCATGCATCTCAGTATGAAAAATATCCAAATCACGTGAGAGCATTCCAGTCCGTTCACCGAGTAGAATTATCCCTTCAGACAAGAGCTTCTGCAGTGATATTTTCGGGATATGCAACAACCAGCCTCTTGGGAAACTACTTGGTTACCATATGTTTGTTCCTGAACACCTGGAGAGACCGGGTGATCTCTCAGAGCTGGACTCTTTTATCAGTCTATTCTGTGAACCCGTCAGATGTGAGCAATGTACGTTTACTGATTTTATGCTACTTTTGAAATGTCTTTTTGATCGTATAAGATTGGACCTAGTATTTTTTTTACTGGATTCTGAATGATATTCTGGTTGTCAGGGTGGAATCCAAATAGTTATGTTTGTACATTAGCCTAGTGTTTGAACTGCATTCTTAACAGATTTAGGCTAGACATTGGGACGGGTATTTTAATAGGCATTTTTATTTATGTATTTGGTTGATGGATGGATGGATTGATTGAAATTCCGCCCTTCCAAAAATTGCTCAAAATTTGATCTTTTTATATGTTTTAACTGCTAATAATTTTTGGTTTGTTTTATTGCTGTAAACCAGCTAGAGACTTGGGTTGTGGGCGGCATACAAATATGTTCAATCAATCAATCAATCAATCAATCAATCAGTCAGTCTGTTTCCTTGCGGCTGGATGTCTGGCTATCCAGAGAAGGGTGGGCCCAAAGTGTGCAGGGGAGTTTCCGGGGAGTGTTTGGGGTGTGTGTGGGGCTCCTGTGATTTCCTGCTCTGCCTGCTCGCCCCCTCAGGAGAAGGAGGGCATCCAGTGGGAGCCGAAGGAGGAGGAGGAGGAGGAGGAAGAGCTCGGCGAGGAGGAGGACGACCACATGGAGTTCTGCCGGCTCTGCAAGGATGGAGGGGAGCTCCTCTGCTGCGACACCTGCCCGTCCTCCTACCACCTGCACTGCCTGAACCCGCCTCTTCCAGACATTCCCAATGGTGAATGGCTCTGCCCTCGCTGTACCGTGAGTGTTACCTCCGTCTGCTCCCTCTGCCCGGGGGCAGCCAGCTCAGGGCCTCTGAGTTCGGAGGTCCCCTCTGTTGCCCGGAGGGCTTGCTGTGGGGGTGGAGGTGGGGGGCGGGGTGAGGAAGGACAGAAGAAGAGCCCTGCTGGATCAGGCCCAAGGCGGCCTCAGCAGAGTGCAGCATCCTCTTTCCCACAAGGGCCCACCAGGTGCCTCTCGGAAGCCTACAGGCCAGAGGGGAGGGCATCCCCCCTTCCCCTCCTGCTGCCGCTCCCCTGCAACTGGGATTGAGAGGCATCTTGCCTCTGGGGCTGGGGGTGCTCTCCTCGGCCACCTGGGACTCCTGGAGGTGTCCCTTGGCTGCCAGGTTCTGGGGGGGGCACCAAGGCACCCCTTGCTGATGGGTAGCACGAGGTATGCCACTCTGCTTTGCAGCTGGTGTTCCATTGGAGCTCTGGCTGGCTCGGGGCTGCTTCTCAGTCTGACTCCTAATGAGGCAGAGAGGCAAAAACTCCCAACAGTCGGCGTTTCAACGAACAGGGCCGTCCTTAGGGCAGGGCGACCGGGGCGAGCCAACTTTTTTTTTTTTAGCAAGGCGCAGGCTTGCCTCCTATTGAAAGGCTCCCTGCAGGAAAGCTCCTACAGCTCCCTCCAGTGTTGCCTCTGACAGGCATTCCCAGGTTTTCTTGACTACAACTCCCAGCATCCACAGCTGCAATAGACTTTGCTTGGGGATGATGGGAGTTGTAGTCAACAACATCTGGGAACCCCTATTAGAGGGAACCCTGGCTCCCTCGCTCTCTGCTGCTGCCTCTCAGCTGTTCGGCTGGGTGGGTGGGGCTTCCAGAGTGGGCGGGGCTTCCAGAGAGGCCTCTCCAGTGCTTGTGGGTATCCCCCTCCACTTGAATATTTAGGGAACAGTTTGCCATGGGGCTTTGAGAGATAAGTTTATTCGGTCATTGACCAGCAAACATTTACAATAAAACAGTACACATTTTACAAATAATGTAACAAAACCTGGCCACGCCAGAGATAATGTCATTATCCACACAAGTTAAAAGATAATTTAAATAAAATTCATCAGACCGGCCCGGCAAATTATCTAACTTAGGAGACAGAAGTCTTGAACGGGGTTCACTATAAAAATCACAATGAAGGATAACATGCGAGGTGGATTCTACAACCCCTTTACCACATGGGCAAAGTCATTAAGATAGTGGAACTCCCTTGAACCTGCCTTCCAATACTGCTGTAGGAAGAACATTTAAACGTGCTAAAGTGAGAGCTCGTCTAAATTTAGGGACCAGGGCCACATCAAAATACTTAGCAGGCTTAAGATTGGTAGCTGGACGGACTCCCTAAGTATAAACCCTGCTTGATCCATGCAGCTTCTTGTTGAACTTCTATGTCCCAAACACGTTGTTTAACTAACTTCCTGGCCTGCTCAATTCCTGCAGTTAACAGATCCTCTTCTACGGGGACCGTTGATTGTAGTAAATGTGTGCCCGGCCCCCTTCTGTGACCCAAAATGCTACACACAGAGTGAAAAAACAAGCAGGATCTTGGACAGAATGAAAACACCAAGAGAGTTGCAGAATTTCCACAGCTGTGTTGCAGAAACTTTTATTCTTAGTTATGTATTTTTAGTAGTTCTGGTAGGTCCATGTACCTTGAACCCTGTTCAGGAGGTCTTTTAAAAATTTATTTGGTTTTATTGGTTGCAGTAGAAGTTTGATTGTTTTCTGTTCTACATTTGTTTTAATCTCATGCTGGTCACGGTCCGAAATAAAGAAATTTGATTTGATTTGAGTAGGATGGGTGAGGAGAGCTGGTCTGCAAGGAGAGCTGGTCTGGTGGTAGCAAGCCTGACTTATCCCCTTAGCTAAGCAGGGTCTGCCCTGGTCTGCATTTGAATGGGAGACTCGATGTGTGAGCACTGGAAGATATTCCCCTTAGGGGATGGAGCCGCTCTGGGAAGAGAAGAAGGTTCCCAGTTCCCTCCCTGGCAGCATCTCCAAGAGAGGGCTGAGAGAGACTCCTGCCTGCAACCTTGGAAAAGCCGCTGCCAGTCTGTGAAGACAATGCTGAGCTAGAGGGACCAAGGGCCTGACTCAGTAGATGGCAGCTTCCCAGGTACCTATTCATGTGTCTCTTTTCTTGCCTTCTCAGTGCCCGCCCTTAAAAGGCAAGGTCCAGCGCATTCTCCACTGGCTGTGGAAGGAGCCTCCCCCGCCCTTTGTGTCTGCCTTGCCCCCAGCGGATCTGGAGCTGATGCTGATGCCCCCGCCAAAGCCTCTGGAAGGCATCCCTGAGCGGGAATTCTTCGTGAAATGGGCCGGGCTGTCCTACTGGCACTGTTCTTGGGTCAAGGAGCTGCAGGTACGGGGACGACGCCACGGCAGGCTCTGATGCAGCTGCAGGCGGGGAGGAGGAGGAGGAGGAAGAGCCAGCCCAGCTGCTTAGTCCAGGGTTCCCCAGCCCTGGCTCCCCAGAGGTGGGCGGACTACAACTCCCATCATCCCTAGCCACAGTGGTCAAAGGCAGGGCCCCCAGAGCTTGGGGACAATGGGAGTTGTAGTCCAAGAACCTCTGGGGACCCAGGGTTGAGCAACCCCGCCTTTGACCCTTGTGGCTGGGGCTGATGGGAGTTGTAGTCCAACAATCTCTGGGGACCCAGGCTTGAGCAACCCCGCCTTTGACCCTTGTGGCTGGGGATGATGGGAGTTGTAGTCCAAAAACCTCTGGGGACCCAGGCTTGAGCAACCCCGCCTTTGACCCTTGTGGCTGGGGCTGATGGGAGTTGTAGTCCAACAACATTTGGGGACTGAGGAACCTTAAGCTTGAGGAACCTTAGACCTTTTCTTCCCTGACGACATCTTTCAGCTGGAGCTCTACCACACTGTCATGTACCGCAACTACCAAAGAAAGAATGACATGGACGACCCGCCAGCCTTCGACTATGGATCTGGAGACGAGGACAGCAAGAGCGAGAAGAGGAAGAGCAAAGACCCCGATTTTGCCAAGATGGAGGAGAAGTATTACCGCTACGGCATCAAGCCAGAGTGGATGATGATCCACCGGATTCTCAACCACAGGTGAGAGCGTGCGTGTGGCCCAGTTTACAGGTCACATGTGGAACTCACTGCCACAAGATGTGGGGATGGCACTAACTTAGATAGCTTTTTTAAAAAAAAGACAGATATATTATTTGGCCAGCCAACAGTGGTGTCAGGGGAGGGATTAGAAAAAATTATAGAAACCGGGAAGCAGGAGAGGGAGGGGCGATGAGGGCTGGAATATATGGCCATCCGGCGCTTCGGCCGATCCCATGATGGCAAGGCCAGTGGCCCTGGGCGGTCACAAACTTGCACCGTTCCATCAGTAGTACCGCAGGTGGGACGAGGCAGGCGGGTCAATACTGCGACCGCCACCAGTGGTTGGCCCACAAACATTCCGCCACCAGTGGTTGGCCCACAAACATTCCGCCACCAGTGGTTGGCCCTCAAACATTCTGCCACCAGTGGTTGGCCCACAAACATTCCGCCACCAGTGGTTGGCCCTCAAACATTCCGCCACCAGTGGTTGGCACTCAAACATTCCGCCACCAGTGGTTGGCCCTCAAACATTCCGCCACCAGTGGTTGGCCCTCTCAAAGCACTTCCTCTCGACGCCGCCGCCGTGGACACCTTGCCCATCATGAGGACCATAATCTTGTTGGTCATGGCAGCTGTGAGGTTGAAGATGGGGGCCCTGCCCGTGCCCCTCACCCTCCGGCCCATGGTGCACTCACTGTCTGGGTGGAAGCCATCCCAGATAAGCACCCAGGTCCCCCAGATATACTGGAGCACTTTTGCCTGCCCAGCGTCCGCCTGTTTACAAACCGGCTGCTCCGGTCCTTCCCCACCAGGGTGTTCACTTCCGCCAACGTGATGTTGGCGAAGGTCTTGCCCAGGGTGGTGGCCCAGACGGAGGGCGCGCCCTTGTTGCCCCTGATGGCTAGCGCCGGGCGGGTGTCGTTGGCCGCCAGACGGTCGATGTAGCAGCTCCAGCCGCACATCCTGGCTGGTGAGGAAGGAAGGGCAGGCAGCGGTCGGACCCCCTGGCTGGAGGCGCGTGAGGGGAGAGGAGGGCCGAAGCAGCGGCGGCAGGCTGGGTTCCGCTTCCTCCTCCTCTGGCGGGCTGCGGGCTTCTCAAGCTTTTGTTGAAAAGCAGTATATGAGTGTTTGTTGTATTCGGAGGGATCTGGTGGGGCCCCCGTGGGAAACAGGAAGCTGGACTCGATGGGCCTTCTTGGGTCCAATCCAGCGGGGCTGTTGCGATGTCCTTAGGACTCATCCGGTTGGCCGTGGCTGGAAACTGGATACTGGATTTGGTGGACCTCCAGTCTGAACCAACAGGGCCGTTCTGCTCTTGGTGAGCACGAGGACATCGGGGCAGATGGGAGCCCGCAAGAGCAGGGCGGTTTTGTTCATTGCCTTGAGGTCTGCACAGGGGCATTTGGGTGGATTGTGCCCTGATCGACCTGGGTCTCCCACCTTACATGGAATCAAAAACCTGTTCCTCACACCTCGCCTTGTGGAAGGGTTGTCCGTGGCACTGGCATGCGCCAAGCGGAGCTGGGCTACAAGAAGTGTCTGTGTCTGTGTGCATGCATGTGATATCTTGATGGTCCAGCCATGATAAACGGGCCCCGTCTTCCAGCTTTGACAAGAAGGGCGACGTCCACTACCTGATCAAGTGGAAGGACCTGCCGTACGACCAGTGCACCTGGGAGATTGATGAGATCGTCATCCCTTACTATGAAAACTTCAAACAGCTCTACTGGAATCACAGGTCAGCCTTCAAGATGTATGTCTGTTGTTTATTTCTACATGTAGCCCAGAGTGTACATGGTTTTGTTTGTCCTCACAACAACCCTGTGAGGTTTTCACTTTGACTTCACTGATAAGTATATGAGTTTTACATTGTTGCCTGTTTTCTGGTTTTAGTACCATACTGAAACTACCATACTACATACTAAAGCAGGGGCGTATCTAGGGTGGGGCAGGCAGGGCATGTGCCCCGGGCGCCATTTAAAGGGGGGTGCCATTTTGTAGAAGAATTATTATTATTTTTTAAAAGGCTGCCAAAAACAAAATGGCCACTGCGCATGCTCAGATGGCCTCTGTGAGGCTCTAGGCCATGCCAGGCCTTGCAGAGGTCATTTGAGCATGCACGGTGGCCATTTTGTTTTCAGCAGCCATTCTTTTTTTAAAAAAAGATTATTTTAAAAAATGGCTACTGCACATGCTCAATTGGTCCCTGCGAGGCCCTAGAGGCCAGCGGGGGGAGGGCAGACCCCCCACGGCCTTTAGGAAGCCCCCTGAAGGGGCTACAGGTAAAAAATAAATTAAAAAATAAATATAAGACACTGTACACATATTCAGATTGGCACTATGTACAGAGAATCAGGGCTTGTGAATAATGAGCTGATGTTTATGAGCTAGGATTGTATTCATTTGCTCTTTCTTTGCTTTTTGTGATAAGTGAGTTAAATGTGATGTCTTAATAATATGGCTATTAATGGTGAGTTTGTCTCTGAAGCAGTGTGAAATCCGTGGTATTAAGGCACACTGGGAGTTTCTTGCTCTCTTTCTCTCATTTTAACTGTCTTTCTGAAATACTAGAATATATTCCAAGCAGTGACACAGTTTACTCTGCATATCCTTTAATTATTTTCAGAGTATCTGGGAAAAGTCAAATTCTCCATTTATTTTTAAAACTTATGTAAAAGTGATGCTACAATGCATAGTAGAAAATTAGACAGGCACTTCTGTTTAGTTTTCCAAGTACACCTCCACATAGTATTGGGTATTTCATGAGCCCCAGCATACTGAAATTTGTAGTTTTCCAGCATTTTTTGGTCTGGCTACGTCCACTGCTAAAATAGTTTTTGAAATATTAAAAGATTAACGAGCCTGACTTGTATTTTTCAGCTGATATTATGGTAAAGTTATCTGAAAGATGGGTGTCAGATGTTTGGACAGGGAGTGCAATTTCAGTGTTTGCCCTAGGCGCGATTTCCCTAGATACGCCTCTGTACTAAAGCTTTACTTTAGTAAAACATACTAAAACTTTAGTACCATACTGTAACAGCCTGTAACTCATTGCTTCTGGCAATATGGGGCTTGATGACATGCTCCATCTCTGAGCGTAGGGAGATAGATGTTGTCTGTGGAAAAACTTGTGCTTTGAATGCAGAAAGTCCCAACTGCAATTTCCAGCATCTGCATCTTTGCCCAGAATCTTGGAGAGCTGCTGGCAGTCAGAGCAGACAGCACTGAGCTGGGTGGATCAAGGGTCTGGCTCAGTCTATCAGCAGCAGCTTTTAAAGTTCCCTGTTAGGAGCATTTTGCATTCTCTGCTTTATGTACAATGAATCCCTTTGCAGGGAGTTGATGCTGGGAGAAGAGAACAGCCAGCATTTCAAAAGGCTGAGCAAGAAAGGGAAGAAGCTGAATGATGAAAAATTGGAAAGACCACCAGAAACACCCATTGTGGATGTAAGTTGGGGATAAGGACAGAAGTGGCTGGGAATCAAGGGTGGCCCAATGCTGCCTTGCCCCACAACTCTGGTATGGATCGCCTTCCTTTCAAAGGGAGCTTTGACTGGTAGGGAGGAAGGATGTTTGCCAGCAGCCTCCTCTTCTCCCTTCTTGTTTCTTGCCAGCTCAGTGGGAGGGAAGGTGCTGATTGCAGAGCTGGCCAGGATCCGATGATCTACACACTCCTGCCGCTTGAGGCAAAAACCTCCCCTTGCCTCATGAAAGGGCCGCCCCCTGGTAGGGAGCGTGTTCAAGCCAAGACTTTGTGTCCTTCACACCTAAACCCTGCCCCCCCAACAAAACCCCTGGATTCTGTGCCCTGTGTCAGTTCTGCAGTTTGTCCCACGGTACTTCCAGATGGAGAAGGGTGTTGCAGATGCTTTATTGGAAGACCTGCTGGCTGGACTCATTTCTGGGTGACCACACCTGGATGGTTCTTGTGCTTGAACTCCCCGCTTTTTTTATGGTGGCAGTGGGAGAGAGCACATGTCCTCACCTCTTGCCTGTGGGTTCTCCAGAGGCATCTAGTGGGCCACTGTGTGAAACAGGAGTCTGGACTAGATGGGCCTTCTTGGGCCTGATCCAGCAGGGCTGTATGTATGTATGCATGCATGCATGCATTTATTCTTAAATTTATATACTGCCTTTCATTAAAACAATCCCAAGGCGGTTTACAGCAAAATTTAAAAACAAGATTGTAAAAAAGACACAATAAAAATATTAAGCTAAAAATACAAAACAAATCTGATTAAAAAATTTAAAACACAAGCATAAAAGCAATACCAAGTACAATCATAAAAAGCCTGGGCAAAAAGCCACGATTTAACATGCTTTCTAAAAGCTGTGATGGAGACTGAGGAGCAAATAGCCACCGGGAGAGCATTCTAGAGTCTGGGGGCAGCCACAGAGAAGGCCCTGCCTGTCCCGCAGGCACGACAACCAAGTCTCCCTCATTGTCGGCTTATGTTCTTATTGTCCACATGGGAGCAGACAAGGCGGGTTGTAATCTCTCCCTTTGCAGGCTGCAGTTCCTCCAACTTTCACCACCCACTAAGTAAGGTGCTTTCTGCACACATGTGCAGGGTGCTGCCAGGATTTTGGCTTTGCACAATACTGCTCTTTCAGTACACTGAAATTCTGCCTCACACCACCCCGCAAGTTTTTCTGTTGGCTTTTCCATTGCACTGGAGTTATGGAGGCACCCCCCCCCCACGCCCTGGTATTTCTTTAATATTCTAGATTTTAAATAAGACTAGGATAAGTAATACATTTCACAAGCCATGAATTCCCGCTTCATATCCACAATGTTATGGAAAAGGCTGGAATTAACACTGCATTTTGGGATTTATTTATTTTTTTAAGTTTTGCTGCTTTCAAGGCAGAAGATCTGGAGTGCATAACACAAGAAAAATGAAACACAAACAAAACAAAACAAAATGAACTTTCCTCCACATAAAAGGGACCAAATACCACTTAAGTGGGCTGAGCAGCAGCAGCCAGAACAAGCTGTTGAAATTCAACTGAAGTGATTAACTTCATCCTCCCGCTAACTAGGAAGGCGAGATTGTCATTTTTCCAGAAGCCTTCAAAACTGGAGAGAGGTATTAATGGTGGAACACTATAAATAAATGAATATGGTCCTCTGGTCAGTATCACACAGTTGGAACTGAGCTGGTCAATTTCAGATGCCACTGAACTGGTCACTTTCACCTCTGCTACCAGATTCCTCAGTCCTGCAAACAAAAGCAAGAAACCTTTCCTGTGTTCCGTCTACCTCTTTCTCTGGGCATTGTTGCTTCTGATTTAATCACTTCCTGAAATTGTTTCCTTTCAAGGCACTTTTCCCTTTGATGACTTGGCTGTAATCTTATGCATGCTTTCCTGGGAGTAAGCCCCATCGAACTTAACTTTTTTATTTTTATGAGTGGTTCATGAATATTTCTAATAATAAGAAAGAACGACTGCTTTAAGAATGCCTTTCTCCCCCCCACCCCACTCCAGCCTACGGTGAAATTTGACAAGCAGCCGTGGTATATTGACACAGCAGGTGGGACGCTGCATCCTTACCAGCTGGAGGGGCTGAACTGGCTGCGCTTTTCCTGGGCGCAGGGGACGGACACGATCCTCGCTGATGAGATGGGTCTCGGCAAGACAGTCCAGACTATTGTATACCTTTACTCTCTTTACAAGGAGGTAGGTGTCCGGTGCTATTGGTGACTTGTGCAGCTTCCTTTGCAAGCAGACTGCTCATGGAGCATGTGTCTTGGGGCTGGTCTTGTGACAGTGAGTGTGACTTGTCCCCTTTGCTAAGCAGGGTCCACTTTGGTCTGCATTGGGATGGGAGACAACATGTGATTGCTGTAAGATACTCCCCTTAGGGTAGGGTTTCTCAACGTGTGGGTCCCCAGATGTAATTGGACTTCAACTCCCATAATTCCCAACCAAAGGCCACCGGGGCTGGGGATTGTGGGAGTTGAAGTCCAATAACATCTGGGGACCTACACATTGAGAAACCCTGCCTTAGGGGATGGGGCTGTCGCTCAGAGGAGGAGCATCTGCTTTGCATGCAGAAGGTCCCAGGTTCCTAGGAACAGAGGAAGCTGCCAAATACTCAGTCAGACCATAGGTCCATCTAACCCAGTATTGTCTTCACAGACTGGCAGCGGCTTCTCTGAGGCTGCAGGCAGGAATCTCTCTCAGCCTTATCTTGGAGATGCTGCCAGGGAGGGAACTTGGAACCTTCTGCTCTTCCCAGAGTGGCTCCATCCCCTAAGGGGAATATCTAACAGTGCTCACCCATCAAGTCTCCCATCCAGATGCAACCAGGGTGGACCCTGCTTAGCTAAGTGGACAAGCCATGCTTGCTACCACCAGACCAGCTCTCCTCTCTTTCAGTCCCTGGCAGTATCTCCAGGTAGGACTGGAAAAGACTCCTGCCTTTAACACTGGATAGCCACTGCCAGTTAGTGTGGGGCAGTACTGAGATGGATGGACCAGGGGTCTGACTCGGTGGACAACAGCGTCCTCGGCACGTTGTTGTCAGCTTCCACTTCTATAGGTTTTCCGGGGCATGCCCTTGAACACGAGGTGCTAGGGAACAGCAACAGGAGGGGGCGCTCTCCTCTTCCCCCCCATCGTGGGCTCCCAAGATGCACCTGGTGGGCCACTGCGTGGAGCAGGATGCTGGCTGGGTGGGCCTTGGGCCTGATCCAGAAGGGCTTTTCTTAGCCCTTATGGATGTCGCTCAGTGCACAAAGCACTTGCATTTACAATTCTGAGCATCTCCAGAAAGGGCCAGAAGAAACCAGAAGATCTGCTGCCAGTCAGTGCAGACAATGCCCAACTCGGTCTGACTCAGCAGGCAGCAGCTTTCTATATTCTCCTGCCTTGTTTTTCTCCCCAAACAGGGCCACTCCAAAGGTCCGTACCTGGTCAGCGCTCCCCTCTCCACCATCATCAACTGGGAGCGGGAGTTTGAGATGTGGGCACCGGACTTTTATGTGGTCACCTACACCGGGGACAAAGAGAGCCGGTCGGTGATCCGCGAAAACGAATTCTCCTTTGAGGACAACGCCATCCGGAGCGGGAAGAAGGTTTTCCGGATGAAAGTGAGCCCTTTGGGAGAGTTGGGTGCACGCTAGATCTCGGATTAAGGCATCGAGAGAACTGTTTTGTAGACCCAATTTAATTAGGGGTGTGCAGACAGCTTCGAACCTGTTTTTTTGTCTTATTCCAAAGTAGAAAAACTCACATCCAAGATGTCAAGGGACCACACTAGACTTCCCATGGGTGTCTGGAGTGTGTGTGTGTGTGGTGGTGGGGGGCATTGCCTCCCCTGGGATTGAGCCAGTTCCCATTGAATTCGATGGGGCATATTTCCAGGGAGGGGTATAGGATTGCAGGCTTCCCCTCCCCCTTGGAAAAACTCATGTGAACACCCATGAGACCTGCCACAGAAAACAGAGTTCCCACATCATCAACACTGCTCTCTCCACAAGCTCTAGTTGAGATGCAGAACAATTAAAAAGACACATTCAGTAGACCATAGGTGCCTCACCTAAGGAGCTGGGGGACAGCTTGGGTGGCTTCTCTCTCTCCCGCCCTGCAGCTTGCAGGCTAGCCATTCATCAGGTAGAGTTGTGTCAGAGGCGTATCTAGGGAAAATAGCGCCTAGGGCAAGCATTGAAATTGCGCCCCCTGTCCAAACATCTGACACCCATCTTTCAGGTAACTTTACCATAATATCAGCTGAAAAATACAAGCCTGAAGGTCACATACAAGTCACATATCTGAATTTTTTTAAAATTTTTTAAAATTTTTTTTTAAAATATTACCTGTAGCCCCTTCGGGGGGCTTCCTAAAGGCCATGGCTGGTGGTCTGCAAAGGTCCCCCGTCCCCCCTGCTGGCCTCTAGGGCCTCACAGGGACCATTTGAGCATGTGCAGTGGCCATTAAAAAAAAAAATATATATATATATATATATATATATATATATATATATATATATATATATATATAAAAATAATATAAATTATATATAATTATATATATAATGGCAGCTGAAAGCAAAATGGCCACCATGCATGCTCAAGTGGCCTCTGTGAGGCCTGGTATGGCCTAGGGCCTCACAGAGGCCATTTGAGCATGCGTGGTGGCCATTTTGTTTTTGGCAGGCTTTTTAAAAAAAAATTAATTTTAAGAAATGGCACCCCCTTCAAGTGGCGCCCGGGGCACGTGCCCTGCCTGCCCCACCCTAGATATGCCCCTGAGTCGTGTGGTTAGCTGTGCAGTTCTACCTGATGAATGGCCAGCTTGCAGGCAACAGGGTGGGAGAGAGATGAGCCACCCGGGCTCTTTAGGATGAGCCGCGGCAGGAGTAGACACACCCTTCTGTTTTTCCGCCTCTGGTGTGACACTGAGGCCCAGCGACCGTCTTTCTCCTTCTGCTTCCTCCAGAAAGAAGCTCAGATCAAGTTCCACGTCTTGCTCACCTCCTACGAGCTCATCACCATTGACCAGGTCATCTTGGGGTCGATCGAGTGGGCATGTCTAGTGGTGGATGAAGCCCATCGGCTGAAAAACAACCAGTCCAAAGTAGGTACACCTTTGCGGGGAGCAGAAGCAGTTTGGAGCGGGCTTGGGGGTCACGCCCAGCTTCTGATAGCAGAGGGCACAAAGTGGATCTCATTTTGGTGCTCAAGGGGACCTCGGAGGTCTTTGAATCCAGCCCCTCCCCAGAGCAAGCAACTGCTCTCGCTTCCAGAAAGATGGGCGTCCAGCCTCTGTTTGAGAATCTGGGGTCAGCACTTTGCCTGGCCAATCCCTTCTGGGTCAGAAGAAGACTCTGAGGCTTAGGCCACGACACCCCCCGTTCAACCCCCAGAATCCACTGGCACCAATATTTACTTAAAGCAAAGGTGCTGGTGGTGGTCCTCTTTCATTGATTATTTATTTTATTTTTTATTATTTAATGCATTTTTGTACCGCCCCAATTTCAACACACGACAACAATTAAAACATTGCATCAATCTCCAAAAGGTTTAACCTTTAGATAAAAATAACTTTAGAATATAAACATAGGGATGCGAACGGGTTTCCCTGTCATTCCAGTGGCAGGTAGTGACGTGGCCGCCAGCATTGCGTCTCCATTACCGTACATTGCACGGGAGAGGAAAGGGATTTGGTAGAGAACTGGTGTTTTTTTTAAAAAAATGTCTATTTCCGCATTCAGTGGCTGGGGGCTTCTTGTGCCAACCTGAATGGAAGCTTCTGTAGTGCACGGGTTCCCAGGCTTGGGGTCCCCGGATGGGGTTGGACTACAACTCCCATCATCCCGTGTAGTGGGGATGATGGGAGTTGTAGTCCAACACCACCTGGGGACCCCAAGCCTGAGAACCTCTCTGCTGTAGAGGCTGAGCTGGTCAGAGCCCTTCTGATCTGTGCTCTGCGCATCCAACTTCCTTCCTTCCCGCCCCCCCACCCCAGTTCTTTAGGGTGCTCAACAGCTACAAAATCGACTATAAGCTGCTGCTGACGGGGACGCCCCTCCAGAACAACCTCGAGGAGCTCTTCCACCTGCTCAACTTCCTCACCCCGGAGAGGTTCAAGTGAGTATGCTTGCTGGGCCTGTTTTCATTCCCTGATTCTTGCACACGCCAAACGAGACTCAGGCAACAAGAGGAAAACCCACCTCCAAATGGAAACTGCAACCCACCCGTTCCGAATCCGGCCGACAGAGCTGCAATTGAGGCACCCTGGTGCTGCATCTAGTTCTGTGTTGCCACCTCTGACTGGCAGCAGCTCTCCGAGGTCCCAGGCAGAGGGAAGCCTTTCCTGACTCTGACTGGCAGCAGCTTTCCAGCGGTCTGGAGCTTTGGGGCCTTTTCTGCTGCTGGAGTGGAGATCCTTGTAACTGGGAATGGCAGAAGTTGAAACTGGTTCGAAGGTTCGGAGCTGTTTGCACACCCCTAATTAGATTGGGTCTACAAAACAGTTCTCTCGATGCCTTAATCCGAGATCTAGCGTGTGCCCAACTCTCCCAAAGGGCTCACTTTCATCCGGAAAACCTTTTGTATGCAGAGCGGATACTCCTAACCCTGAGCTGTAGCCCCTTTGGCTAAGATGGAAGCAGAGCTGAGGCGGTTTACACAATGAAACATATTTACGGACAGTAAGACCATCCAGAGCTGCCCCACAAAGAAAACTCTCCATCAGGCCGCTTTTCAAAGGTCTCCCTTGAAAATGGATCTGTTGTCAATGTGTCTTGCAAGGAAGGTGCCCCTCCCCACCCTCTCTCTTTCTGTGTCCAGAGCTCCAGCCTAAAGTCTGAAGACTGAACAGACCGGGGGTGGGGTCTCCTCCATGCCTTGCCTTGAGATGACTCCGTTTCCTCTTGCAGCCGAAACATTCTGGGGTCTCCGGAATGCTCCCAGCCGTTTGGCCCATCCCTGACTCTCCATCTCTTCTTCCTGCAGCAACCTGGATGGCTTTCTGGAAGAGTTTGCGGACATCTCCAAGGAGGACCAGATCAAGAAACTGCACGATCTTCTGGGGCCTCACATGCTCCGGAGGCTGAAGGCCGACGTCTTCAAGAACATGCCGGCCAAGACGGAGCTGATTGTCCGGGTGGAGCTGAGTCAGATGCAGAAGTGAGCGCTTGGCCGGTGATGAGGAAGGGCAGTTGGGGTCGGGTGGTACGGTGGGCAACACCAGAGGACCCTCTCGGGCCCCAGATTCCCCCTCATGGGGGGGTCTGTTTTCTAAGTCCACAGGTTCAGTTGCTGGAGGGGAGAGCATGGGTGGAAAAGCACATTATTGTGGTCCAGGGTAGGCAGGGATGAAGTGCCAACAGCAGCAGTCAAAGGACCAGCAGGAGATTCGAATCCATGAATCCCATCCTTTCAGAGCTGGAAGGGATCTTTTGAGGTCTTCTAGGCCACCCCATGCTCAGTACAGGAAAGGACAACTACTGCTACTACCAATATTTATATATTGTTCTTGTTCTCAAAGCGGTTGGCACAGGAAACTAAGTAATACATAAATAAGATGGTCCTCTGTCCCCAAAGGGCTCATAATCTAAAAAGAAACATCAGGCAGATACCAGCAACGGCCACTGGAGGGATGCTGTGTTGGGGCTGGATAGGTCCGGTTGCTCTCCCCCTGCTAAATATAAGATAATCACTACTTTAAAAGGTGTCGCTTTGCTCAGTTAGCAGGGAAACCCCCCCGGCATCCAGCATCCAGGTGGCCATTTAGCTTCTGCTTGAAAACCTCCAGCAAATAAGAACTCACCGCTGCATGAGGCAGGCAGTTCCTCAGGGGATGGAGCCACTCTGGGGAGAACATCTAGGTTCCAAGTTCCCTCCCTGGCGACATCTCCAAGATAGGACTGAGAGAGACTCCTGCCTGCAACCTCGGAGAAGCCGCTGCCAGTCAGTGTAGACCGTACTGAGCTAGATGGACCAAGGGTCTGACTCAGTATATGGCAGCTTCCTATGTTCCTATGAAAATGGCCCAAAAACAGTCTTAAAAGGGCAAAATTAAGTGCTCTACTGTGCTCTGCATGGCTCCAGCTATCCAGCAATGTGCCCCGCCCCCACCCAGATATCCAAATTCTTCCATTTTCCTGTGATATTTTCCATGGGGAAAAAGAGGTCTTTAGAAACCGCAAATAGTTCCCTTTTCCAAAATGGCGGCTGGAAATTTCCAGCCGTCTCCCAACCACAGATACGTGATATGAACCCCTTTGGGGCTTTTTAAAATTTTGGCCGCGTATGCCGAGGTTGGGTGTTAATGACCCGCCCGCGGACACACAAAACTGTGGATAATGGATCCATGAACAGCGAGATCCGTTGGTATAATGATCTCAGTATGGTCTGACTCCCTTTAAGGCCGCACCTGTGAGAGCTGACAGGAGCTGGATGCCTTTCCCCGCATCTGTTTTCCTGCAGAAAGTACTACAAGTTAATCCTGACGAGGAACTTTGAGGCTCTGAATTCTAAAGGGGGCGGGAACCAGGTGTCGCTGCTGAATATCATGATGGACCTGAAGAAGTGCTGTAACCACCCCTACCTTTTCCCCGTGGCTGCCGTGGTAGGTCTGCTTTTATTCTGCACCCCACATTTAGTGCCAGGGAGGGCAGGTGGGGTCCCGAGGCAGCAACCGCCCCATCCTGATCCAGGCTTAACTTTGTAGGACGAGAGCCAGCGTGGTGTAGTGGTTAGAGTGCTGGACTAGGACCAGGGAGACCTGAGTTCAAATCCCCCTTCAGCCATGAGACTTGCTGGGTGACTCTGGGCCAATTACTTCTCTCTCAGCCTAGCCTACTTCACAAGGTGGTTGTGAGGAGAAACTTAAGTATGTAGTACACTACTCTGGGCTCCTTGGAGAAAGAGCAGGAGATAAAATGTAAAAAAATAAATAGATAGTTTACTTTATTTACTTTATTTACAGCCAATGGCCAAAACAATAAAACAACACAAACAATAAACATTATTCCAGCATTCAACATTAACTCAATTAACTCAATTCAAAATAAAGAAAAAATTAATAGCAATCCTAAAGACCACAGAATCCACCCACAGCAGGGTCAGGGTAGAAAAAGTGTTTACAGGCATCAAATGTCCCAACTTGAATGTACATGGTGCTTTAGAGGGGCATAGGTCAAAGAGAGAGTTCCCTGCCCTGAGGACCTTACATTCTAGTGAAAGGGGGGGAGTAGAAAAATGGAACGTATGTGATCCCATTCAGTGATGAATATCCAGGCTCACTTTCGGAGCGGGGTGAGGGGGGGATCGGCCCCCGGGCTGATGGCTCATTTGACCCTCCCTGGCACGCAGTGCTTTTCAAGGGAAGCTGTCCGCGCAAGGGTGAATCGGGTCATCGCTCACCTCCCGTTTCGATCTTCTCAGGAAGCCCCAGTATTGCCAAACGGGTCCTACGATGGCAGCTCGCTGGTGAAGTCCTCGGGGAAGCTGATGCTGCTGCAGAAGATGCTGAAGAAGTTGCGGGACGGCGGACACCGGGTGCTCATCTTCTCTCAGGTGGGCAGAAGTGGCGCTCCGGGGCCCTCAGCTGGGCAGTCTGACGGGAGGACAGGTGGGGCAGTGAGGCTCAGAGGGAAGTCATCAGGGTAGCAGCAGGAGGGCGAGCGGAGCCTGCCGTGCAGAGTGGCCATGAAGCCCCCGATACGGATCTCGGTTTGGTCTGCTCTTATTTGGTGACTCCGGCATGCATCTCTCCTCCTAGCCTCCCACATAGGCATTGCAGGGGTAATAAAACTGACCCACTGTATTTATTTATTTTTATGGATGTTTATGCTGCCCTTCAACCTTTGCAAACGGGGGAAAAAAGCAATAGAACCACATGTTTCAGATATGCAAATAAGTAGTAGTAGTAATTTTATTTCCAATCACTGACCAGCAAAAATGCAGAAAAACAGACACATGATGCGTAAAAACATTTTAAAAACAAAAACAAAACTCAACTCAGTTTATGACAACTGTCTTCAGTAGATAGTAATACCTGAATATTCAACGATAGATAGATAGATAGATAGATAAAATTTATTACGGTCATAGACCAGTTAATCTTTACATTTTACAAAATATTCGATTAAGTAAGGCAGGCTTTATTCAACTATAGTTTGTAGTTTGTCGTTTAAAAGCTTCGCGTTTTAGAGTTTTTATTTGTAACTTTGAATTGTTTTAATTGTGTCAGTGTCTTAATGGTTTTTAGATTGTGAACTGCCCAGGGACCTTTTTGTATGGAGTGGTATAAAAATGTAATGTAATTAATTCATAACATGGTCTTAGCAATTCTACTAGCAATTAGGCAGAACTTGATGGCCACATAAGAAATCTTATTATCCTAGTCTGATAAAAGAAAACCTATGTAAAAATCCTCAGAACAGCCCGGAAACAAACCAACGAACAGCAGAATATCAAAAGCAGTAGGAAACCTTAGAAATCTTGGTTCTTAAGAAATCCTTCTTAAAATGCAGAGCCCAGAATTGGATGCAGTATTCCAAGCAAGGTCTGACCAGCGCAGAATAGAGTGGAATGATGGCGACTTGTGATCTGGAGGCGATGCCTTTGTTAATGCTGCCTAGGATCGTATTAGCATTTTTAGCAGCCACATCACATTGCTGGCTCATGTTCAACTTGTGGTCCACTAGACACCTTTCCACATGTCCTGTGGCCAAGCCAGTCTCCTTATCCTGTACTTGTGCATTTGTTTTTTCTTACTCCAATGCAGAACTTTACATTTGTGTTTGGGGTACTTCATCTTGTTGGTTTTGACCCCATGTTCAAGCCTATCCATATCAGTTTGACTCTTGGGAACAGAGGAAGCTGCCATATACTGAGTCAGACCATTGGTCTATCTAGCTCAGTATTGTTTACACAGACTGGCAGTGGCGATATAGGAAGATGCTGAAAAGGCATCATCTCATACTGTGCGGGAGGAGGCAATGGTCAACCCTTCCTGTATTCTACCAAAAGACAACCACAGGGCTCTGTGGTCACCAGGAGTCAACACCGACCCGACGGCACCACCTTTACCTTGACGTATCTCATGGTTCACTACTTGATGGACCAACGTTTTTTCTTTTTTGCTAGATGACCAAAATGTTGGACTTGTTGGAGGACTTCTTGGAATACGAGGGGTATAAGTATGAGCGCATCGATGGCGGCATTACTGGTGGACTGCGGCAGGAGGCCATTGACAGGTTTAACGGTACTTCACTTTCATTTCCCCATGAAGGATGCAAATGGCGCTGTAGTGGGAACATCACGGGGGGAACCTGTGTTTGGATCTACCGGATGCTTCTCAGACAGCAGGCTTTACTGCTGCTCTCCCGTGAGTTCGAAGTTGCCACAGAAACCCTGCACAAAAAGTGGTGTTTTTTTAACCCCTGGATATAAAGCAGGCTGCACTCTAATGCACAGAGAAAAACCCAAATTGTGTGTGAAGTGATCCCCGAGATCTGGCAGGGACTTCGGGATCTATTTGGCCAATATGTGAATGCAAACTAAAAGCTGGGTGTGAAAAACGTCTTGGCAGTTTTCAAAACGGAGGTCCTTCTGCAGACAAGCAGATAACATTGTGGGGGGTGAGGGTGGGGAGGTGTAAGCTTTGATCAGTATTGCTGATGCGGTGCTGGGGCCCAGTTTTCACTCCCTGGATAACCTGAAGACCCACTTCAATGCTACCTGTCTCTGTTATGGTTCTGGCATGAAAGGGAGTGAAAATGGAAACATTCACAGATTGCCTTTGAGATGGTAGTTCTTGCTTATTATACAGATTTGCGTTACACAGGAAGCTGCCATATACTGAGTCAGACCACTGGTCCATCTAGCTCAGTATTGCCTACCCAGGCTGGCAGCGGCTTCTCCAAGGTTGAAGGCAGGAGTTTCTCTCCACCCTATCTTGGAGATGATGCCAAGGAGGGAACTTGGAATCTTCTGCATGCAACCATGCAGATGTTATTTATTTGTTTGTTTGTTTGTTTAACTTCTGTACCACCCAAACTTTCGTCTCTGGGCGGTTAATATTGAGATAAAAACAATTAAAACAAATATAAAAGGTTAAAACAGTTTGACAATTTAAAATCAGCATAAAATTAAAACCTACAAATTTAAAAAGCTGGAGTTGGACTCACTGGAGCATTTCGTTCTTTTGTTTCGAATAGTGGACTAAAAGCTGTACAGTTCGGGGCTTACAAGCCGAAACCAAAATAAATTATTTCTCTATTGCCGATGTAACCTCACAGTGGACATAGTTCTGTGGGGCTGCATCCTGTCGGGTCCAGGAGCTTCAGGGATGGGTGCGGAGGGTGTATGCCACTGCCCTGCCCGCCTGCCTCTGGCCCCGACTGATCCCCTCTTCGTCTGCCACTAACCAGTCTTGGCTCCGTCCCTGTCGGTCTCCGGGATGCTTGCTGCCGTCACGACTAACCTCCTCTCTGTCTCTCCCCCTCTGGTCCCCCCCACCTTGTGGATTTTGTCGTCCTCAGCGCCTGGAGCTCAGCAGTTCTGCTTCCTGCTCTCCACCCGAGCCGGCGGTTTGGGCATAAACCTTGCTACGGCCGACACGGTCATAATTTACGATTCTGATTGGAATCCTCACAATGACATCCAGGTTAATGCCAGAGCTTCTCCTTTTGCTTCCTTGCCGGGTCATAAAATGCAGCCCCCTTAACAGCCTCCATCTCCCAGACACCCAGACATCCTCCATGGTCCTCGCCCCTCTCTCTTTTCCCCTCCCCTTACTGGTGTTCCCAGTTCCATTTACTCCCACCACCTCCCACAAAGAACTGCTGGTGTTTTCTGGAGGTGCATGGTCCCTGCTTAACCCCCTCTCTCCGCTTTTCCTCTTGTGAAAATCTGTTCCCCCTGCCACTGTATTTTGCATGAAAAGTATCTCAAAAGCCAGCTGTTTGTAATCTTTCTCCCACTGTTAAATGTTGCTTATTTTATTGATGGTTTAATCTTCAGGTTTGCTTTTCATATAGTTTATGGTTTGGGGTGTGTGTGTGTGTGTGTGTGTGTGTGTACGCACGCACGCACGTGCGTTTGTGTGAGTCGCTGTCCTGGGAGTGACTTCTGACCAGAAGCTCACTGCAGACTTGTTTAGATTGCAAATAAATTCACAAGTCACCAGTCCTCATTATAAGCCTGTTTGGACATCCAAGATAAATACTCTTTTGGGGAGGAAAAAAATCCAAACCAACTCAACCGTTTTTGTATACCTTCCTTGCTTAGTAGTCTGTAGGACATTTTTACCCATCACTACTACTATGGATATTATTATTAGTATTAATATTATTAATATTAATAATATTTCTATACCACCTGACATGTGCATCCTTAGGCAGTATACATTTGCTATGAATAGGTCACCAGGCAAATAGATAAAAAAACTGCAAGTATTTATACAGTATACCACTTTTCAACAAAAGTCCTCAAAGTGAAGTCCTTCTCAAAGAAGGATGTAGTGCTGGTGTTGGGTACTGTTATTTATTATATAGAGTTTTATTGTTGACCTATATTTGTGTATGTACAGTATGTGTGGAAATGGCAGGTAAAAATAACAACAAAGAAATGTAGGAAAAATAGACAAGTCCCTGCCCTCAATGAGCTTTCAATCTACGAGGGACTCTAAGGAAATCCACAGGGGAAGAGAGGCATAAGGGGTGGAGTTTTAGGATTGCCATATTCTGGCTTTCGAAATCCGGGTGCCTAATTTGCATATGATGTAAATCGGCTTGAAAATAATTTTTGAGCAGAATAGCGGCTGCACGTTTTGCTCCATAACTCCGCTTCTACAAGGACTAGAGCTTAGCTTTTTTGCTTTTTTAAAAAAATGCAAGTTGAAATCCGCACGCATCTGGGTGGTCTAAGCAATCTGGGTGAGATGCTTAAAGTCCGGGTGAAACCCGGAATTCCCGGGGGACGTGGCAAATCTAGTGCAGTTATAATTGAACGGTGTGGGGTGTGTGTGTGTGTGTGTGTTGGCAATAGATGTCCCTGGGCCCCTGTGTGAGCGGGGCCAAACTGGCTGGGTTGCATGCTTCTCCGAAGAAGAAAGCGGGCAGGCGGGGACCCGGCTTCACGTTTTGTTCCGGGGCCCACTCCATCTTTGCGACACCCCAGGGAGAGAGCGAGCGAGCGAGCGAGAGAGCATGAGCCAGTGGTAACCGAGAGGGGACTCAAATGTAGTCCCCCTTGCAAGCTTGGCTTGAGGTTGGCCCCCATCCTTTTCGCTTGAGCCACTTTGCGGAGCATAAGGCAGGGGCTGACGTCCAAATACGGCCGTAGCTAGTTCTGCTAGGCTCGGGAGTTTGCATTCCAGACTAGCAATAGCAATAGCAATAGCACTTACATTTATATACCGCTTTATAGCCGGAGCTCTCTAAGCGGTTTACAATGATTTAGCATATTGCCCCCAACATTCTGGGTACTCATTTTACCGACCCCGGAAGGATGGAAGGCTGAGTCAACCTTGAGCCCCTGGTCAGGATCGAACTTGCAACCTTCTGGTTACAGGGCGGCAGTTTTACCACTGCGCCACCAGGGGCTCAAAGACTAGCGTCATTGTGCTAAACTGCAGGCCTGCTCAATTCAACCCCCCCCCCCCACTGTTTTTGAACTACAACTCCCATCATCCCCAACCACAGTGGCCAATAGCCAGGGGTGATGGGAGTTGTGGGCCAACATCTGCAGGAGGGCCGAAGTTGAGCAGGCCTGTGCGAATGCCACAAGCTGCATAACCCACGACAGCCTCTCGTGCTGGGGACTTTGGCACAGCGACGTGGTTTTCTTTTACGAATGCAGCTGAGGGACGCAGGATCATAGGAAGCTGCCTTCCATTGAGTCAGACCCTCCAGGGTTTCAGGAGGAAGTATCTCCCAGCCCTACCTGGAAATGCTGCCAGGGATTGGACCGGGGCCCTTCTGCATGCAAGGCAGATGTTCTGCAATAGAGCTACGGTGAACAGAGGAAGTTGCCTTCGGAGATGGGCCTTTGGTCCAACTGGCGCAGTGTTGTCAAAGGCGTTGCAGATTGCCTTTGGGAGGGTAGTTCCTGCTTCTTAACCCCTGCTGACTGGGCAAAGAGGCACCTTTTTAACTTGGCGACTCTCTTTATTTAACAGGGGGAGAGTAACTGGCCCTCTCCACCCCCAGCACAGCATCCCTCCAGTGACTGTTGCTGGTGTCTATCTTGTGTTTCTTTTTAGATTGTGAACCCTTTGGGGATAGGGAGCCATCTTATTTATTTATTATTTCGCTATGTAAACTGCTTTGGAAACTTGTTTAAAAGTGGTATATAAATATTTGTTATTGTTGTTAGGAACATAGGAAGCTGCCATATTCCGAGTCAGACCCTTGGTCCATCTAGCTAAGCATTGTCTACACAGACTGGCAGCGGCTTCTCCAAGGTTGCAGACAGGAATCTCTCTCAGCCCTCTCTTAGAGATGCTGCCAGGGAGGGAACTTGGAACCTAGATGCTCTTCCCAGAGCGGCTCCATCCCCCTAAGGGGAATATCTTGCAGGGCTCACACTACGAGTCTCCCATTCATATGCAACCGGGGCAGACCCTGCTTAGCTAAGTGGACAAGTCATGCTTGCTACCACCAGACCAGCTCTCCTACCTATTATGCAGATTTGCTTTACATAGGAAGCTGCCTTCTACCGAGTCTGACCCTTGGGCATCTAGCTTCTCCAAGGGTTCAGACAGGAGTCTTTCCCAGCCCTACCTGGAGATTGAATCTGGGACCTTCTGTATGTAAGCAGATGCTCTTCCTCTGAGCTACATCCCTATCCCCAAGGCGAATATCCTGCAGCGCCCACATGTAGTCACCCATCCAAATGCAAGCCAGGGCAGACCCTGCTTAGCTAAGGGGGCAACTCATGCCGGCTACCGCAGCGCCAGCTCTCCTGTGTTCTGACACACTGCATCTCCCCACCCCCACCCCAGGCGTTCAGCAGAGCCCACCGGATTGGCCAGAACAAGAAGGTGATGATCTACCGCTTCGTCACGAGGGCCTCCGTCGAGGAGCGCATCACCCAGGTGGCCAAGCGGAAGATGATGCTGACCCACCTGGTGGTGCGGCCCGGCCTGGGCTCCAAGTCTGGATCCATGACCAAGCAGGAGCTGGACGACATCCTGAAGTTTGGCACGGAGGAGCTGTTCAAGGACGACGTGGAAGGTGAGTTGGCGTGGCCAGGCATCCTCCGGGGAGGATGAGGGTGGAGAAGGATCCTTAGGCCATGGAGAGGGTGGAACATAGGAAGCTGCCATATAACGAGTCCCTCTAGCTCAGCATGGTCTACACAGACTGGCAGCGGCTTCTCCGAGGTTGCGGGCAGGAGTCTCTCTTAGACCTCTCTTGGACTTGCTGCCAGGGAGGGAACCTGGAACCTTCTGCAGGCAAGCAGGCAGGGGCTCTTCCACAGACCTCTGGCCCCGTCCCCCTAAGGGGAATGGCTTACAGCACTCACACACGTCTCCCATTCAAATGTAAACCAGGGTGGACCCTGCTTAGCAAAGGGGGCCTTTCATGCTTGCTACCACCAGACCAGCTCTCCTATATACCACTGCAATGGGTATACCAAAGCAATGCAATGGGAGGAGGACCCCACCCTGCCTAGGTTCCCATGTCTGGGTCTGGAGGGGGTGTTCTCCAGCGCATGAAGTTCCTGCTTCAAGCCCCAAGTCCCTGACAGAAGGTGACTGGAGAAAAGGGGACAGGTCAAGGAGGCCTTACACTGTCTGTGGGGGCCAAGAAACGGTCCACAGGAACATAGGAAGCTCCTTGGAACCGAGTCAGACCCTTGGGTCCCTCTAGCTCAGGATCGCCTACCCTGACTGGCAGCAGCTCTCCAAGGTTTCAGGCAGGGGTCTTTCCCAGCCCTACCTGGAGATGCTGCCAGGGACTCAACCCGGGAAATTCTTCTGCATGCAAACCAGATGCTCTCCCACGGAGCTGCGGCCCCATCTCCAAGGGGAATGTCTGACAGTGCCCACCTGTAGTCTCCCATCCAAATGCAAACCAAGGCAGACCCTGCTTAGCAAAGGGGACCGTTCCCACTCACCCCGGCAAGCTGACCAGCTCTCCTCTCCCAGCGGACTCACGAGACACCCTGCTCCTCCCACGCTGTTTCCTGAGGCACGCTCTGCTCTCCTTCCCCAGCCATGATGTCGCAGGTGCAGCGGGTCAGCACGCCCGAGGCCATGACGCCTTTCGCTGAGGCCCCGGCCTCCAAAGCGGGGGCGGCGGCGGCGGCTCCCAGCATGAAGAAGAAGCACGGTGGACCCCCTCCAGGTGGGTGAGGGGACTCGGGTGCGAGGCTGAGCTCAGGGTTTGCTCTGGCAGCATGAAAAGCTGTCTCGGCGGATGGCAGGCCTCTTTCCTCCGAGAACGTGCCTTTGGCAGTCCCTCCTCGTCCAAGCTGAAAAAGAACGGTGGACACGAATATACCGCTCCTCAGCCCAAGTTCTCCAAGCCGTTTCCATCGAAAAATAAATCATGCCTCAATAAGAGGGCTCCCTGTCCCCAAAGGGCTCACAATCTAAAAGGAAGCTAAAGGGAGACACCAGCCACAGTCACTAGAGGGGTGCTGTGCTTGGGCTGGACGAGGCCAGTTGCTCTCTCCCTGCTAAACACAAGAGAATCGCCACTTCAAAAGGTGTCTCTTTGCTCAGCAGTGGTATAAAAGGATACCGTAGGACTGGGAAACCTCAACCCAAATAGTCAGAGGGTTGGGACACTCTCCCAACAAGAAGAGGCTAAAGCATGAATGGGCTTTTACATAGGAACAGAGGAAGCTGCCATATACTGAGTCAGACCCTTGGTCCATCTAGCTCAGTATTGTCTTCACAGACTGGCAGCGGCTTCTCCCAGGTTGCAGGCAGGAGTCTCTCTCAGCCCTATCTTGGAGATGCTGCCTGGGAGGGAACTTGCAACCTAGATGCTCTTCCCAGAGTGGCTCCATCCCCTGAGGGGAATATCTTGCAGTGCTCACACATCAAGTCTCCCATTCAGATGCAACCAGGGCAGACCCTGCTTAGCTATGGGGACAAGTCATGCTTGCTACCACCAGACCAGCTCTCCTGCCAGTTGAGTTCAGCTGAGAAAGACAACTGAAGAGCACAGAATAGAAGCATGTGCAATCTTGGAGGCTGTGGGGGACAGAGAGGAACCTTCCTGGCAACAGGACTAGGGACCATGGCTTGAAATGGAGAAGTGGATTCAGGCTAGACATTAGGAGGAATTTCCCGACTGAGAGAGCTGTTGGACAGCGGAACAGCCTGCCTCATGCAGTGGGGGGCTTTTCTTTGCTGGAGGATTTCAGACAGATGCCCGACAGCCACCTGTCGGGGATCTGGTGGCAGATTCCTGCACTGAGTGGGGTGGGTGGGTGGGTGGGGGGTAGACTAGAAGACTTCCAGGACCCCTTCCGACTCTAGGCCTCTATAATATATGGAATTTCCTGCCATGAGGAAATTGTAGTGATGGCTTTAGAAGGACAGTTTCAGGCAGGAGAGGTCCATCAATGGCTATCCCCTGGTGATGATAAATGGAACCTCTATGGGCAAAGGCAGGCTACCCCTGAATGCTCGTCGTTTTGTGGGAGGGCTGTTCCTTTTGTGCTCTGCTTGTGTGTTCCTGGAGGCATCTGGGTGGCCACCATGAGAATTAGGATGTCAGCCGAGATGGGGGCACGTTGACCTGATTCGGCAGAGCTCTTTTTGTGCGTCTGCGTCCCGAAGAGGTGACTGCTGGCTTTCTCTCCCTCTCCCAGGTGAGAACAAAGACGTGGAGGACAGCAGCGTGATCCACTATGACGACGCGGCCATCTCCAAGCTCCTGGACCGAAACCAGGACGCCACCGACGACACAGAGCTGCAGAACATGAACGAGTATCTCAGCTCTTTTAAAGTGGCCCAGTATGTTGTGAGAGAAGAGGACGGTGTGGTAATGTGCCCAGCATCATGGGTTTCCTTTTGGTCTTCTCAATTCCTTTCTTTCCCTCAGGTTTTTTATTTCAGCTCGTATCTCCGAATCTTGAGGCACCTCTCGATACGAATCGAGTGCTGCAGTACGATACAAGCCAACGGTTGGAACCAGTGATTCCCAGTAAGTGGGCTCCTCAGATTTGCTAACGACAACTCCCAGAATCCCTGGTTGTAATAGCCTGTGGCTGGGGATTATGGGAGTTGTAGTCAACAACATCTGGGAATCCTAGTTACAGGGAAGGCTGGTCGTAGCAGTTCCCTAATCCAACAGCGGTAAAATTCAGCTACCCTTCAGGTTTTATTCATAGCCTAAGGGTTTTCTAGCCTTTTCAAGGCACCCCCTGCCTGTATGCTGTGGAATCCCTGTGTTTTGTAAAGGATTCTGGGAAGCATCCCAGGGTGTCCATGGACCACCTGGGGCTTCATCGTTGCTCCTGTGAACTGAGGGTGCCATTTGAGTGCACACACGGCTCCGTGCCTTCCGAGAATCTTCTGAGCTGAGCTGACAAGGACGATCTCACTGAGAAACCTTTAACAAGTCTCCTAGAAATCAGACATCCCTCACAGCACAGTTTGGAAACAGCTGGGTTGCCCAAATCATTTCTGCAAGGGAAATGCTTTTAGGGGCCCTGGGCCCCAGTTCTTCCTGTGTGCGGCTTAACTGGCAAGGTGTGATCCTTTGACCATTGTGGGATGATGGCTAAAGGGTCTCATCACAACAATGATGGGAGTTGTAATCCAGCAGCACCTGGGGACTCAAGGTGGAGAACCCCTGACGTATGGGGAGGGGGTGATCTCTGATGTGTGTAGGGTTCTGGCTGCCCTTCAAGCCAGCACCTTGCATTGCTTGCTTGCTTGCTTGCTTCTTTCTTTCTTTCTTTCTTTCTTTCTTTCTTTCTTTCTTTCTTTCTTTCTTTCTTTCTTTCTTTCTTTCTTTCTTTCTTTCCTGTCTCAGGGCAGTTTACAAAATCAAAAACAAAACCAGAATTAAAACAGCAGCAGCAACAAGAATAAACTTCCAGCTGATCAAAGGCTTGATGAAATAAATGGGTCTTGAGCACTGAGCCCAGAAATGGGCGGCTGTAAAGTGGGTGGATTCTGTTCCTTCCTCCCCCGGGTTGACCCAGAGGTGCGGCTGTGACTTTCTTCTTCCCGGCCAGCCCTGGCATTTGCCTGCTTAACCCAGCATGCCGCGAATCTCAGTTTGAAAACGAAACAGTCTTTTTCTAGCCCTGAAGAGGTGTTTGTGTGTGTGTGTGTACGTGTGTACACATACACATATGTGCGTGGGCAGGGCAGAGTTCCCTCTCTGAATTTCCTCTTCCCATTTCTCTGCATACAAGTCATAGGAACAAGTTAATTGATGGTGTGTGTATGTTGGTGGGCGTTGTTTTGTTAGAAAAACCAACAAGAATTCAGACTGCTAGATTTTTATTTTTTTTAGTCTGCTTAGCATACACAGCAGGGAATTGCAGGCCACACAGTGTAGCAAGTTCCAGTCTCCGAACTTCCCAAAGTTGGGTCCTCAGATGTTTTGGACTACAATTCCTATCGTCCCCCACCACAATGGTCACACATTTTTTTAGACTTTGCCATGCCATAACTTGGCAGACAAGTCCTCGGAAGTTCCTAGCCCACAAAAAAGCACCTCCTACCCCTGGTGGCCAAGTGATTTAGCTGCTTACACACCTGTAACGTGGCTCATTTGCTCGAGCGATCTCAAGCCGTCTGTCCTGTCAGCCGTTTTGCTCTCTGCTTCTAGTGTGGCGTTCGCTGCCTGGTTTTGCTCTCAGGGATGCAGAAGTCACACACACACACACGGATTGCTTTTTATCGCAAAGCCAGCTGACTTGGGATTATTTTAAAATATAACCAATTTTCTAGTCCTCAAGGTGGCAAAGGCAGGCCGAGGTAGATGTTTTTAGTCTGTGTTTTTAGGCCCAATGGCAAGTTGGAAGACTGATGGGGACTAAGCAAGTGGTTTGGTGGTCAAGGGAGCGGGGCTTTAATGCCTGCTATAGTTTTACCCCTTCTGATGGCCAACAGAAGCAAAATAATTTGTGCTCCAAATTCCCCAACTCTGCACTAGGGCACATTAGTGTGCTCTGAGGAATTAGTCCCTGCTTGACTCAGTGTTCTGGCCTGGCCTCCTCCTGATCACGCGGTAGATAACTCCATGGCATCTCTTCATGGGATGCAACTGGAACTGCCCCAATGCAGGGACACGGCAAATGACCCATTCCTGGAAGAGGCTGCCTGTGCGTTCTCTGAATGAGTCCCTGTTCTTCTGTGCTCCCAGTCAGGAGGGACCTCTGGAACTGTGACCCACTCCAAGGCAAAGCAGCTTGGCTCCTCCAAGAGTAGTTCTTTCTTTGGCTCTCAGAGTAAGCCTCCTTCTCAAGTGGAGGTGTGTTGTGCACATACATTTTTTGTCAAGGAAAAAGAGGTGTTTTTGCTGTCGGGGTGGATTTCTGCAAATATGTGCCACTTTGTTTCTTTAGCAAAATTCATATGGAACACAGACGGTTTTGCCTGTAACAGGGATTCCCAGATGCTGTTGACTACAGCCCCCATAATCCCCAGCCAAAGGCCAATGCAGCTGGGGAAGATGGAGGTTGTAGTCAGCTGCGCTTGGGAATCTCTGACTACACCTCCCATAATCCCCAGCCAAAGGCCAGTGCAGGCGGGGAAGATGGGGATTGTAGTCAGCTGCGTTTGGGAATCCCTGTTCCAGGGGAAACAGGCCACAGCACCCAGCTTTGCCTTTATACCTGGCGGACAGGTGAGCTTTAGGGGGGGGCGTCTCTTTGGGGAGCGGATTCTTCCTTCTTGGAACCCTGGGTTGGGAGCCGTCCCGCCTCTGACCCCGTCTCCTCCTCTCCGGTGGCTGCAGGAGGAGGTGGAGCGGGAGATCATCAAGCAGGAGGAGAACGTGGACCCCGACTACTGGGAGAAGCTGCTGAGGCACCACTACGAGCAGCAGCAGGAAGACCTGGCCCGCAACCTGGGGAAGGGGAAGCGCGTCCGCAAGCAGGTCAACTACAACGATGCCTCGCAGGAGGACCAAGGTACGTCCGGGCTGGGCCCTTCGCTCGCCACGTGCACCCATGGATAGCGGCTTGCCCTTGGGAGCTGGGGGAGGCCGGAAGAGGCCGTTGGGGTTAGGGTTAGGGTTAGGGTTGGTGCTCTCTCCAGCCCCACCCAAGGGCCTCACTGCCTGCAGGCTGGCCGTTCACCCGGTCGATCTGGTGGGGTTAACGGCGCAGCTCTATCTGTTGAATGGCCGGCCTGCAGCCTTCACGGAGGACATGCCTCTCAGTGGCTGCTAGTCCGATGCCTCTGAATCCCAGTTGCAAGGAAGTCACAGCAGGAGAGAAGGCGTGCCTTCCGCACTTGTCCGTGGGCTCCCCAGAGGCATCGGGTGGGCCACTGTGGGAAATAGGATTTTGCACTAGATAGGCCTTGAGCCTGACCCAGCAGGGCTGCTCTAATGTTCGAAGGAGCCTGGGCGAGGCATGAAAGGAGGCAGTGTGGCTTGCTCCCCCCTCTCTCTCTCGCCCTGCCTCGGAGAATCCCACAGATTAATTATGCACCGTGTGAAAAAGTACTTCCTTTGGTTGCTCCTCAGTTTCTTGGCCACCAGGGGCAAGCTGCTACTGGCACCCATACTATCCCACGAGGAGCTAGGAAAACATCCAAAAATGTGGGTATGCTTTTGTAGCCAGAAGTGGTATAGCCCCTTCTAACCAAGTCAGGACCGTATCGCCTCCTTCCACTGCACATGCTGAGGAGGCCCAAGTCCTGGCAGTTCTGACCGGTGGCATCTCCGTCTCCTCCTCCCTCCCTCCCTCCCGCCCTCCCCAGAGTGGCATGACGAGCTGTCAGACAACCAGTCTGAGTACTCCATTGGCTCCGAAGACGAGGACGAGGACTTCGAGGAGAGGCCCGAAGGTCAGAGTGAGTCTGGCGTTTGTTACCTTCTCCGGCATCCTTTCTCTCCTCTGCCTGCAGACGCCGGGGACTCGAATGGAAGCGTCTCTTCTCCACTGGTGGGCCCTTTGGGGCTGCTGGAGTTTGGCCGGTCTGTGGAATCTGGACGCACACCAGCAAGTGGCCATCCTGCATCTGTCAGACGGGGCAGAGAAGTGGGGAGCAGAGAGAAAATGACCCCTAGCCAGCAAGAAGCAGGGAAAGCAGGAATTCCCAGCTCGGATCTTTCCTGAGCTGGGAATGGCCTATTCTGCGGTGTGCCAGCCACTTTTATTTTATTTCCCCCCAAAATGCTCCATCTTAGGATGATGCCGGCCAGGAGGGTCACAGAGAGAATGAGGCAGCCTTGGAAGGTCCTGTAGTGGGGAGAACTTGCATCTGCTGCAAAGTCTCTCTTCCACCCAAGTGGTAAAGGAGTTCCATGCTCCTCTTCACACCATGTTCTCTCTTCCTGCTTCTAAGCAACAATTTATTTCTTATGCGTTTGTAATTACGCCCTCCTTCCAAGGACTATATGTATGTATTTAATAATATGTTTATGCCACTTGGTGCCACAATTTGGTGCCACAATTCAGAACAAACCAACCCACAAAAGCAGACATCAAATATTTAGGTGCAGATAGCCTAGCTTTATCCCCTGGCTTAAGAGAAGAGGGATGGAAATGTGATTAAGACATGTATTTGTCTAATCTAGGGAGTCTCAAACCAGGGTCCCCAGATGTTGACAGACTACAACTCCCATCATCCCCTGTTTGAGAATCCCTGGTTTAATCCTCTTTGGAGCCCATGATGGCTTCTGGGGGTTTTCTCCCCTAAGGGGACTCACTCTGTCGACCGGGTGTCTGTCTAACGCACTCCAGGTGGACGCAGGCAGTCTCGGAGGCAGCTGAAGAGTGACAGAGACAAGCCGCTCCCGCCATTACTGGCAAGAGTTGGTGGAAACATTGAGGTGAGTCTTGGTTGCGGTGCCTTGGAGGGCATGCCTGGTTGCAGCCTTGGATGTTGGAGGGCTTTGCACCTTGGTCTGTTTGTTTATTTATCTTGTTTAACATATTTGTATACCACCCAAAATGCAAGTCTCTGGGTGGTTTACAACAAAACAATAAAAACAACAAAGAAAAAGGTTAAAACATTACAACCATTTAAAAATTTAAACGTTAAAACTATTAAAAAGCATCAAACAATTAAAACAGTATCTAATTAAAAGCCTGGGTGAACAAATGCACCTTGACTGCCTTTTTAAAAGTCGTAAGAGTTGGGGAGGCTCTTGTTTCAGCAGGGAGCACTTTCCAAAGCCTCGGGGCAGCAACGGAGAAGAAGGCCCGTCCCTGAGTAGCCACCAGACAACTGTAGACAAACCTCTCCAGATGATCTCAATGGGTGGTGTGGTTCATAGCAAAGGAGGCGTCCTCTCAAATACCCAGGGCCCAAGCTGTTTAGGGCTTTATAGGTTATAACCAAAACCTTGCATTTTGCCCGGAAACTTATCAGCAACCAGTGTAGATCTTTTAAGATAGGAGCGATATGGTCTCTCCGAGATGGCCCAGAGACCAACCTGGCTGCCGCATTCTGGACCAACTGCAGTTTCCAAACTATGAACAAAAGCAGCCCCACATAGAGCACATAGTGGTAGTCAAATCTGGTGACCAGTTTGAGAAGATCTCCCCCAAACCAGCCTTGTGCCATCAGATGTGCCGGCAGAGCGCATGGAAGGCTGAGAGCTGGTGACGTGCCTTTCCTCCCTCCTCCCTGCTTCTTTCTGTAGGTGCTGGGATTCAACGCGCGACAACGGAAGGCCTTCCTGAACGCCATCATGCGCTGGGGGATGCCCCCACAAGACGCCTTCAACTCACACTGGTTGGTGCGGGACCTCCGCGGGAAGAGTGAAAAGGAGTTCAGGTACCTGAGATGCCCTGTGTAACTTGACCCCATTTCCACCCCAGCTCGGCCACAAACCACAAGACAACCCAGTTGTGTGGCAAGGACGTGGCCTCCTTTGGGTCTCTTTGCTCTCCCAATCCGCTGTGAATCCTTGGGAGGACTGTACCATCGCCCCATGGTAATTGCCAGATTTCTGAAAATGGCACAACTACTCCAAGCCCGTGCACCAAAAACAGCATGCTGTGAAAACTGCAAAATCTCTCCAGACTTCTGCACTGAAACCTGCATGTGGTGAGGGCCCCACAGTTTTGGAACTGCATTTACCTCATAGGTTTTGATGTGCTTAACAAATCCAAGAGAAATCCCAATCCTATTTCAAGCCCGTCTATATGAAGGGTGATGATTTTGTCTGCCAGATTTCTGAAAATGTCAAAAATAATCCAAATTTTAAACCAAAATCAGTATATTGACTGGCTCCCAAAATTTGGAGACTACACTTTCCTTGTAGGTGTGGATGTGTTTTAACAACTCCAAGAAAAACCTCTTCATGATTCCTGTCCCTTCTAGATTTTTAGGCACAATTTTCTTTGCCATATTCCTAAAAATTGCAAAAATCTGCCAAAATTGTGCACCAAAATCAGCGTGTTAACTTACTCCCAACATTTTGAGACTGCGCTTAAGTACATCAAAACCTATGAAGCAGCTCCCAGAAAAACCTCCTGACTGTTCCTATTTCTTCTGTTTGTACCCATAATTTCTTTTTCCAGATTTCTGAATTGCAAAGAACATCCCAAATTTGTGCACCAAAAATCAGCACTTTGTTAAAGTCCTGAAATTTTTAAACAGAACTTTCCTTATACATGTAGATGTGCTTAAAAACTCCACAAAATATCTCCTGGCTATTCCTGTCCCTTTAAAATTTCCTCTGTGATTCCCCCCCCCCCGATTTCTGAAAAATAAAAAAATACCCCAGATTTGTGCACCAAAATCTGCATGTTGTGGGTCTCCTACAATTTTGCAACTCTGCTCAGCTGGTAGGTGTGACTGTGCTTAACTACGCCAAGAAAAATTATCCTATTCCTTCTATATCCACCAGATTGCTGTAAATTGCAAAAATACCCCCAAATTGTTGCACAAAATTCAGGATGTTGTGGGACTCTCATAAACCTGAAACTCCACGTTGCTTCTTCAGTGTGCCTGAGCTGAACAACTTCTTTCCAGCCAATGGCCACCTTGAACTCTGTCTCTCCCTTCCCATTTCCTCCCCAGAGCTTATGTGTCCCTGTTTATGAGGCACCTGTGTGAGCCTGGGGCAGATGGTGCCGAGACCTTTGCCGACGGCGTCCCCCGCGAGGGTCTCTCCCGCCAGCACGTGCTGACCCGCATCGGAGTGATGTCGCTAGTAAGGAAGAAGGTGGGTGAGTAGCGCTCCAGGTATGGGGCAATTCCTCCTGGGGGCTGCTCATTCTCTGGAGAGTTGGTGAGAAATCCAGGGGCGAGGTGTTGGCCTTGCTTATGGCCAAAGCTGGACCCTGACCTTTCTGAAGTCCTGAAACGGGAACCGAGAGGGGGCAGTCCCGTGGGGACGGTGGAGGTTTCAAAATGCAACCCTCTTTGTCTGATTTGGGGCAGACATTTGCATTGAGTGGCTGCAAAATAGGGAGAGAGATGAGTGAGTGATTTGTAGCGGGGGGGGGATGGCTTAACCCTTCCCCCATTCGCCACCTTCCCCCGCCCCCCAACACAAACACCCCTCAATCCTTTAATTTGTATTCTCTACTCTCAAGGAGTACACGAGATCCCTTGTTTTGTGGGTCACCTGGGAGAAAATTGCTGGTCTTCAGGTAGCAAGCATGAATTGTCCCCTTTGCTAAGCAGGGCCTGTGCTGGTTTTCCTTTGGATGGGTGACCATATGTGAGCACTGTGAGATCTTTCCCTTAGGGGATGGGGCCTTAGCTCAGTGGAAGAGTGTCTGCATGCATGGAAAAGGTTCTGGGTTTAGTCACTGGTTGCATCTCCCGGCGGGGCTGGAGGGAGAGACTCCCGCTTGAAACCTTGGAGAGTGGCTGCCAGTCAGTGTAGACAGTGTAGACAATAGCGAACAGGACGTAGGAGTTTTGCAGAAGTTTAGCGGGAACTGTGTGTGGGAGCCTGGAACAAGCCCCCGCGATCACAAGGATCACAAGGAGCCTGGTGGAGAAGAGAATGTAAGTACATATCCCTCCCTTGTCTCCCTCATATTCTTGGGAAAGGCTGTTTGGACAGTTAAATAGCTGACCATTACAGCTGAGACCTATCCTAATAAAGTATCTAATAAACGGACAATAAGCTCCCTAAATACTGTAAACAGCCAACAAAAACAGTATGAAGATAGAAGGTCGGCAGGGGAAGGGGCACTTCCCAGTGTATTGCGCAGAGTGCCACATGTACAACTATTTGCCCCATGGGCAGAAGTCATGGGTGTGTGCTCGGTGCAAGGAGCTCCTGGCTCTCAGGGAACAAATCCGTTCCCTTCAGACCAAGGTGGCGGATCTGGAGAAGCTCAGAGAGACAGAGAGGCATGTGGACGAGACCTTCAGGGATGTGATAGAGGCATCCCATTCCAGGGCTGGTAGCTCCTCTGCTGTCAGGGAGAATGAAGGTCTTGGGCGAGGAGGACATCGGTCTGAGGAAGAGGGAAATGCTCCTTTAGAAGGGACCCCTTCCGTGGATGATGAGCCCATATCCTCTCGCATGGCGGATACTCCTCTGGGGGGTGGGGGCCTCCTTGTAGTGGGAGATTCGATCATTAGGGGGATAGAGAGATGGGTTTGTGACCCGCGTGTTGACCACACGGTGACTTGCCTGCCTGGTGCGAAGGTTGCGGACATTACGCAGCGTCTAGACAGGCTCCTAGGCAGTGCTGGGGAGGAGACAGCTGTCGTGGTGCTGGGGAGGAGACAGCTGTCGGGGAGTGCTGGGGAGGAGACAGCTGTCGGCACCAACTATGTGGGGAAATGCAGTCGGGAGGTCCTGGAAGCCAAATTTAGGCTGATAGGTAGCATTTTGAAGTCCAGGAGCCCCAAGGTAGCATTCTCAGAAACGCTACGTGTTCCACGCACAAGTACAGTGAGACAGGCAGAGCTGAGGGGTTTCAATGTGTGGATGAGACGTTGGTGCCGGGAGGAGGGGTTTAGATTTGTTAGGCACTGGGACACATTTTGGGGCAAGCAAGGCCTGTACAAAAGGGACGGGCTGCACTTGAACCAAGATGGAACCAGACTGCTGGCGCTTAAAATCAAAAAGGTTGCAGAGCAGCTTTTAAAATGACACCTGGGGAACAGCCGATGGGAGCTGGGCAGTATCCCGTTTGGCAAAAGCCATCCTTTAAAGTGTGAGGCGGCAAAGAATTCAGATAAAACAGAAGGGGACAGAGCAGAACTGCATAAAGAGCAGACGGGAGGCTGTGCCAGCAGGTCAAAGAGTCAAAGGAATAGCATACATCAGGGGAGAGATTCAGCGTATAGGTGCTTATATGCCAATGCCAGAAGCCTCCGAGCCAAGATGGGTGAGCTGGAGTGCTTGGTTGCTAATGCAGAAATAGATATAGTGGGCATAACAGAAACATGGTGGAACAGTGAGAACCAGTGGGACACTGTTATCCCTGGGTATAAACTCTATAGAAAGGACAGGGAGGGGCGCCTTGGAGGAGGGGTAGCACTGTATGTTAAAGAAGGGATAGAATCTAACAAGCTAGAAAACCTAGGTGGACTGGAGTCCTCCACAGAAACCCTGTGGGTGACTATACAAGGCCGGAAAGGGAACGTGTTACTGGGGACGTGCTATCGCCCTCCAGATCAAAATGCCGACAGTGACTGGGAGTTGCAGGAGGAAATCAGGGAGGCGTCAAGGAGAGGCAGGGCTGTAATTATGGGTGATTTCAATTACCCACACATAGACTGGGTAAATTCACATTCAAGTCAGGACAAAAAGGTCAAATTTCTAGATACGCTAAATGACTGTGCACTAGAACAGTTGGTCATGGAACCGACCAGAGAGAAGGCGACCTTGGATCTAATTCTGAGTGACACCTAGGACCTGGTGCGTGATGTCAGTGTCATCGACCCTTTAGGGAACAGTGACCACAGTGCCATCAAATTCAGCATACATGCGGGGAGAAAATCACCAAGGATGTCTAACACAGACATTTTGAATTTCAGAAGAGGAAACTTCTCCATAATGAGGAGTATGGTGAAAAGAAAGCTGAGGGGGGAAATCAGGAGAGTCACTTCGCTCCAGAGTGCATGGAGTTTACTCAAAACCACAATACTAAAGCCCAGTTAGATTGTATACCCAAAAGGAGAAAAGGTACCACTAAGTCCAGGAGGATGCCAACATGGCTAACGGGTACTGTCAAGGAAGCCATAAAAGGGAAGAAGACTTCCTTCCAAAATTGGAAGGCCTGTCCAAACGAAGAAAACAGAAAGGAACACAAACTCTGGCAAAAGAAATGCAAGGTGACAATAAGGGAGGCAAAAAGAGAGTTTGAGGAACATTTAGCCAAAAGTATCAAGGGGAATAACAAAAACTTCTTTAAGTACATCAGAAGCAGGAAACCTGCCAGGGAGGCAGTTGGACCATTAGACAATGAGGGAATGAAAGGGATTATTAAGGAAGATATGGAGGTTGCAGAGAAGCTGAATGAGTTCTTTGCATCTGTCTTCACGGCAGAGGATACTGAGCATATACCTGTTCCTGAACCAGGCTTTTTAGGGATGGAGGCTAGAGAGCTGAGTCAGACAGAAGTGACAAGGGATGATGTTCTAAACTGTCTGGAAAAACTGAAAGCTAACAAATCACCAGGGCTGGATGGCATCCATCCAAGAGTCCTCAAAGAACTCAAATGTGAAATTGCCGATCTCCTTGCTAAAATATTTAACTTATCCCTGAAATCGGGCTCTGTACCAGAGGACTGGAGAGTAGCAAATGTAAAACCGATTTTCAAGAAGGGATCCAGGGGCGATCCGGGAAATTACAGGCCGGTTAGCCTAACGTCCGTTCCAGGCAAATTGATGGAAAGCATCCTCAAGGATAAAATTGTAAAGCACCTAGAAGAACAGGCCCTGCTGGGAGTGAGCCAGCATGGCTTCCGCAAAGGTAAATCTTGCCTCACCAACCTTTTGGACTTCTTTGAGAGTGTCAACGAGTGTGTGGATCAAGGTGATCCAGTTGACATAGGACTTCCAAAAAGTCCCTGGACTTCCAAAAAGCTTTTGACAGAGTTCCTCATCAAAGACTCTTGAGGAAATTTAGCGGTCATGGGATAAGGGGACAAGTATAGGTATGGATTGCTAACTGGTTGGAAGACAGGAAACAGAGGGTAGGTGTAAATGGAGAGTTTTCACAATGGAGGGAAGTAAGAAGTGGGGTCCCCTAGGGATCTGTACTGGGACCGGTGCTTTTTAATTTATTCATAAATGATCTAGAAGCAGGGGTAAGCAGCGATGTGGCCAAATTTGCAGATGATACCAAACTCTTCCAGGTAGTGAAATCCAAAACGGATTGTGAGGAGCTCCAAAAGGATCTCTCCAAACTGGGGGAGTGAGTGACAAAATGGCAAATGCGGTTCAATGTTAGCAAGTGTAAAGTGATGCACATTGGGATGAAAAATCCCAACTTCAAGTATATGCTGATGGGAACCGAGCTGTCGGTGACGGACCAGGAGAGGGATCTTGGGTTTGTGGTGGACAGCTCGTTGAAAGTGTCAACTCAATGTGCGGCAGCTGTGAAAAAGGCCAATTCCATGCTAGGGATCATTAGAAAGGGGATTGAAAATAAAACGGCTAATATTATAATGCCCTTATACAAAACTATGGTGTGACCACACTTGGAGTACTACATACAATTCTGGTCACCACATCTTAAAAAGGACATTGTTGAACTGGAGAAGGTACAGAAGAGGGCAACCAAGATGATCAGGGGCCTAGAGCACCTTTCTTATGAGGCAAGACTACAACACCTGGGGCTTTTTAGTTTAGAAGAAAGATGACTGCGGGGAGACATGATAGAGGTCTATAAAATCATGCATGGTGTGGAGAAAGTGGAGAGAGAGAAATTCTTTTCCCTCTCACACAACACTAGAACCAGGGGTCACTCCATGAAAGTGATTGCCAGGAGGTCTAGGACCAACAAACGGAAGTACTTTTTCACACAACGCGTGATCCACTTGTGGAACTCTCTGCCACAGGATGTGGTGACAGCCAACAACCTGGATGGCTTTAAGAGGGATTTGGATGACTTCATGGAGGAGAGGTCTATCAATGGCTACTAGTCGGAGGGCTGTGGGCCACCTCCAGCCTCAAAGGCAGGATGCCTCTGAGTACCAGTTGCAGGGGAGTAATGGCAGAAGAGAGGGCACGCCCTCAACTCCTGTCTGTGGCTTCCAGCGGCATCTGGTGGGCCACTGTGCGAAACAGGATGCTGGACTAGATGGGCTGCCTTGGGCCTGATCCAGCAGGGCTGTTCTTATGTTCTTAATACTGAGCTAGGTGGACCAAGGGTCTGACTCAGTACACGGCAGCTTCCTCTGTTCCTATGAGATCAATTTCATTGCTGCTGTTTTAGTTCTGTGTGAATATGCCACTCAGATGCTGCTGTGGTTAGTTTTCCCTTGGATTTTGTTTCTAATTTTTGACCCACTTGCATTGGAAAGTTAACCCCTTGTGTCCCCCATCCTCCCCGTTCCCGCCTGTTTCTCTATCTGCTCCGGTTTCAGGTTCAGGAGTTTGAGCCCGTCAACGGGAAGTACAGCACCCCAGACCTAATCCCAGAAGGAGTGGATGGCAAGAAATGCCGTGAGGTTCTCTCTTCGGACCCGAACACGCCTGTGCCAGCTAGCCCAGCTCATGGGCAAGTGGTGCCCACATCACAGCCGGGTAAGAACCTACTTTGTTTATGTGGAGGGGAGGGACAATTCTAGACGTCCAAGCCAGATTTAATTAATAGTACTACGGCTACTTATATACCGCTTTGCAACAGAAGTTTGCAAACTGGTTTACATTCATATTAAAAGAATGATAAGGGGAAGATTAGTCGGTGTCCCCAAAGGGCTCACAATCTAAAAAGAGAGGCACAAAGTAGATACCAGCAGCAGCTGCTGGAGGGACGGTGTGTTGGGGCTGGATAGGGCCAGTTGCTCTCCCTCCACCCTGTTTAATATGAAGAGCACCACTGCTTGAAAGGTGCCTCTTTGCCCAGTTGCCAGGAGCCTTACTTTATTTATTTATTGTTTATTTTTTACATTTATATCCCGCGTTTTCCTCCGCGGAGCTCAGAGTGGTGTACATGGTTATGTTTATCCTCGCAACAACCCTGTGAGGTAGGTTAGGCTGAGAGATACGTGACTGGCCCAGAGTCACCCTGTGAGTTTCGTGGTCGAATGGGGGATTTGAACTCGGGTCTTCCTGGTTCTAGTCCAACACTCTAACCACTACGCTACGCTGGCTCTTTACTTTGGGAGGGTAGGTGTGTGTCCACATAGCGGCCAGATTTACGCCAAAGTCCGAGCAATATTTCAGAGAGCGCGTCACACACGATTCAGGTTTCCCCCTCCATCTTGGAATTTATGTCCAGGGTTAAAAAAACCCCTCCTTTTGCGTTGGAGTACCTGTTATGCCCCGAATTCGCAGTAAAGCCTTACAGTAAGCCCACGGTGCAGCCTGCTGTCCAAAAAGCCTCCAAGAGAAAGAACTCAAAGTCTGTGATGAGAAGAAATTATGCAGATTAACTCTCCTGTGCTTGTAAAAAAAAAAAACCCTTTACAACCCTGGAGTTGTGGTCAAATAGACCCGAATTCAGGTATAAAAAACCCTCATGAGATATATTTAACAAATACTCTTAGTAAATGTCAATGAATTAAAATAGCGTTGCATTCCTGATTTTGGCTTAAAATATACAGGTACAGCCCCCTAGATGATGCCTATCTGGGGTTTGATAACTGCCGGTTAGCTCACATCTGCGCTTTCCCCTTTGACTCAAAACCCCTTGGAGTCAGAGATCTGTGGCGAAAGGCTCCTTTAGGTCACACACCAGAGCTAGCCTGCACGTTGGTTCCATCCGGACAAAATCAACCCCAAGCAATGCTTAACACCTCCTTAGCTGAGCTGCCACATCATTATAGAGCTGTGGTTCTCAACCCGGTTTCCCTCCAGATGTTGCTGAACTACAACTCCCATCATTCCCAGCTATAATTTATAGTTGTCATTCAGCAACATCTGGAGGAACCCAGGTTGGGAACCACTGGTCTAGAGCAGGGATTCCCAATGTTGGGTCCCCAGATGTTATTGGACTTCAACTCCCATAATCCCCAGCCCCAGTGGCCTTTGGCTGGGGATTATGGGAGTTGAAGTCCAGTAACATCTAGGGACCCAGCATTGAGAATCCCTGGTCTAGAGCATCTGTGGTGGTGCTGACTGAGAGCTTTCCTTGGATTGGGGTTGTTTATAACTTTTCTCCTTCAATATCTTGGACAAGCACCATTTTAATTCTGGGGACTCCAGAGCAGTATCCTTATTTGTCACAGTTATAATAAGTTATCACTCTGGACTCGACTTGCTAATTTTAATATTTAACAGTTATCCCCCAAACATTTGTCTTAACACGCATCACAGTTCTCTGTGTCTGATAGATATGGTCCAGATTTCGTTTCTCATTTTGAGCTATACAACTGGAACCTGGGATAAAAATGTTCTGATTTGATGCTGCGTCAGAGCTGGAATTTCCTTGCTCCCTCCTCCCAGTTCCTTCCGGCACCCTCCTCCCCACAATCTTCCAGCACTATTGGCTGTGCTCTGCTGAGTGGCAGAAGAACCTCCTTTCAGAACCTTTGAGTATTGTGTGGCTGCAGTGTGTATATTCTTTCTGCTTCTTTGGGGTGTTTTTTTTTTTTAATTCCAGGGGAAGTCTCCCCCCCAAAAAAAACAACAACAACACCCCACTAATATTTTTGAGCATGTCTTGTGGTCCCTCCCAACAGCCTCATGTTCCCCTGAAGGAGAAGGGGCTGGCATATTTCTCATCAAACATTATACCTATTAAGTAGGGCTGTGCAATACTGGGTCAGTAACAGTGTTCCCTCTAACAGGGATTCCCAGATATTGTACTCTTATTTATTTATATTTACATTTTCTTGACTACAACTCCCAGAATCCTCAGCTGAAATGACTTTTGCTTGGGGATTATGGGAGCTGTAGTCAACAACATCTGGGACTCCCTGTTAGAGGGAACACTTTTTTTTACACTAGCTAGACGATGTCCTAGCTCTATACTGCAGCGATTAAATCCGCAACAAGGCATTGCAAATGTGAACGGCTCCCTGCTGTCTGCATAGGGCCTGAGGTGTCATGATGCAGCCAGTGTGGAAGCACACTTTCGAGATCCGACGTTGATGTGGATGGGGCTCAATCAACCAATCAATCAGACACAGGGTTGGGCATCATTAATTGAGGCTTTATTGCTTCTGCAGATAGCAATAGGTAATCAATAGGCTAACGCTCTCAAACCGATTACAGTTTGGTTACAGGAGCACCTTATATTTATACAGACAATCTAAATGGTGCTGACATGTGGCATATAAAATGGTGGTCTAAGTATCTAGTACGCATGCGAATGATTCATTGTTCATCGGGTGATTACTCCTTACTTGGTTAGATCCTGTTTTCTAGCCTGGGAAGCTTAGCTGTGTGAACAAGTTTCATAGATACAATTTAGCTGGAGAGAGATAATGACGTTAATCATGAGAGGCAGTGATGTCCCTGAGATGGGCTAGGTTACTTTAAGTTATAATGAGGCTTTCTAGGCAAAAATGGAGTTCCGTTGGTTTTCTAAACACATCAATGTGATCCATTGCAGAGTCTAATTTGGAAAATGCCCTTTTGAAACAGAACATTCTGACTGCACTCTGATTCTGTCTGCTCTGAGTTTCAGCAAGGGGATAGAAAGGTATCCTCTTCTACTGTGTAAAGCACAATGGATGATGATGATGATGATGATAATGATAAAATAACTAATTTCTGCTAATAAATAGTTAGAAATGGCGACAGGTAGCCATGGCATACCTGCCCCTTTGCCTTGAGACTTTCCCAGCAAGGCAAGAAGGTGAATATTTGTCCCACTTGCAGGAGTTAGTGTGCGCTTCCTCTGTTGTTTCAGACAAAGCAGAGGTGCAGCTTGGGACTCCAGATGAGAAGGAGCAGGGGGACCAGAAGGCGAAAAAGTTGCGGGAGACCCAGGTAAGGGAGGTACGCTTTCCAGCCAGGAGGAATCCTATGGCAGCGGTTGGGGTGACACCTCCTGATAAGATGTTTCCAAATGAATGGGAGAAGAGCTGGTCTTGTGGTGGCAAGCATGAATTGTCCCCTTTGCTAAGCAGGGTCTACTCTGGTTTGCATTTGAATGGGAGACCACACCTGTGAGCTCTGCAAGATATTCCCCTTGTGACCCTAACCCGTTCCTCTGTGCAAAAATGGCTGCAGTTCTGCCCTAATCGTTTTGGGGGTAGAGGTAAACAAGGGGTGATAATGCAGAGAAAGCTGTGAGTGCATCAATGCTAATCATCTGTTTTCTATCTCAAGGGGGACAGAGGTTGCCCCAAACCACCATGAGCATTCATCCCTTGAGAGGGCACCAGTGACCAAAATGTGTGGGCCGGGCACATGGACGCTGTCTTCCCGTTTCTAGCGATGCATAGCAGCAAAGCTGTTCGGGCAACCTTGTCTCCTTCTGGGCAGATTTTTGCTGCTTTGCTTGCAAGCTTAATTAGGCACCTTTCCAAAAAGATCAAAGCAGCATACAACCATTCTGTAGAACAATGCTTATGCAGTAGTCACAGTTAACAGGGGAAGAGACCTGGTCTGGTGGCAGCAAGCATGCATAGCTAAGCAGGGTCTGCCCTGGTCTGCATTTGAATGGGAGACTCCGTGTGAGCACTGTGAGATATTCCCCGGAGGTGATGGGTCAGCTCTGGGAAGAAGGCCTGCCTGCTTGCATGCAGAAGCTTCCAAGATTCTGGCAGGAATCTTGCACCCACACTAACTGCAGCCTGGAGTGACCAAATCTTTACTTTGCTTTAAGGTGCCGGGAAATGGCGAGAAAGCTGAGAATGAGGACAAGGAGAATGCCGAGAGCGAAGCCAAAGCTGGCGAGGAAAGTGTTGAGGAGTTCGAGAAGACAGAATCACACTCCGAGCAGCTGGGTAACGGTGAGGGCTGGCGGAGAGGAGAGCTGGGCTGGTGGTTTTGGAGAGCACCTTGAGATTTTGCCTCTTGTTTTGCTTTTGGGTTGGGTGCTTCCTGGTTTTTTTCCATCTGGAGGTGGCCTGTAGTCAGACCGGCCACTCCTCTCCGCTTACACAGCTCTTTGTTTCCGTCCTCTGATTCCTGCCACTAACGGTTGCCTTGCCTCTCCCGCTCCTCCAGATGAAGCCTCCCAGGAGAAGTCAGAATTAAATGTGGAGAAGTCAGAATTAAATGTGAGTCCCAGTAAAGGAAGCATCAAAGAACCCAAACCAGGTAAGCTTCCCCTCAAGCTGCTCTTCAGGGCTGCATTGAAAAAAGGAAAACAGTTTCTCTCCAAATTTCACATTGGAATGGGCTTTACTGGTGCATATTTTCAGCGAATGGGCGCACCTGGCTTCATTCTGCTTCTGCTTTTCACATGACGGTTTGTGGCACTGACGCCTCACTGGAAATGATGCTCATTCAACCCCTGCTTTGGCATCTTTGATTCTCTGCAACATTTTCAGGCCTTTCCAACAGCCTTGAGGGCTAGAAACTTGCTTTCCCCCGCTCCCAAAAGGAAATCCTGGTTTTAAAGGATGTTGTCCGGCATGTCTCTGTTCTGTGCTGGCATCTTTGTGAATGCAGAATATAGACGGCTCTTTATGCAAAGATAACATTTCATGAGTATTGTATGGGGTTGTGTTTTATGAGGTTGTGTAAGATGTATTTTTATGGAATTGTGTTGCTGTGTATGTTATTGTTTGTAAGCCACCCTGAGTCTTATGGGATTAGGGTGACATATAAATCTGAATGCATGAATGAATGAATGTATTTGTTTCTCCTTCATATTTTGGGCATTGCAGAACGATTGCAGGGACCCCGGGAAGATCACACCTGAGTGAAGGCTGTAACCAAATTTGTTGGCAAGCCTAAACATCTGCCTCCCTTCCATTCTTGAGCAAAAAATGAGTTCTAAGACACTGAGTTCTGTTTCTGCCCCATAGATAGGAATAGAGTAACATAGGAAGCTGCCACATACTGAGTCAGACCATTGGTCTATCTAGCTCAGTGTTGTCTTCACAGACTGGCAGCAGCTTCTCCAAGGTGGCAGGCAGGAATCTCTCTCTGCCCTCTCTTGGAGATGCTGCCAGGGAGGGAACTTCGGACTTTCTGCTCTCCCCAGAGCGGCTCCATCCCCTAAGAGGGGAATATCTCACAGTGCTCACATTTCTAGTCTCCCATCCATATGCAACCAGAGTGGATCCTGCTTAGCTAGGGGGACAAATCATGCTTGTTACCACAAGACCAGCTCTCCTCTTCTTAAAAGCATCTGAAATAGGAACATAGGAAGCTGCCATATACTGAGTCAGACCCTTGGTCCATCTAGCTGAGTATTGTTTACCCAGACTGGCAGCGGCTTCTCCAAGGTTGCAGGCAGGAGTCTCTCCCAGCCCTCTCTTGGAGATGCCGCTAGGGAGGGAGCTTGGAACCTAGATGCTCTTCCCAGAGCGGCTCCATCCCCTGAGGGGGATAACTTGCAGTGCTCACACTTCTCATCTCCCATTCATTTGTAACCAGGGCGGACCCTGCTTAGCTAAGGGGACAAGTCCTGCTTGCTACCACCAGACCAGATGAATGTCAAAACGTTATGAAATCCTGTTCTTTCGATTGCAGTCTGGCAAGACTGGGCTTGCTTGTTCCTCTTTGGGTAGAGCCACCACAGAGTTGTCCTCTGGGTGACTGGCACCAGTTGACCCAGCCTGGCTGAGGTCTCAGCAGCAAAACTGTGCTCTGGCCGCTGCTCCCGGTTGAGGAGGGCCTGAATACCGGCTCTCCTGGGACCGCTGACCCACCCCTCACTCTGTTTCCTAAGCAGAGGACACCAAGGCTGAAGAAAAGGAGCTCGCAGAGGCTCAGCAAAATGGCGAGAAGGAGGAGGAAGAGGAGGGGAAGAAGGACGACAAGAGCGAGATCCGGTTCATGTTCAATATTGCGGACGGGGGCTTCACAGGTAAGCGAGGTGGTCCGGCCTCTGGGGGTTCGGATCTCTTTGCTGAATTGGAGTCTAAGGCACACTCCTGGGTGTCTCTGCATGAGTCACTGTTCTGAGGATGCCTCCTGCGTGGAAGGAGGCAAGCGGTGAGGGCAGGGACTCACGGAATCATACACACATAGAAGGCTGGGGTTGGAAGAGACCCCGGAAGTCTTCTGCTCGGCACTAGAATCTGCTGTGGTGTCCCTGACAGATGACTCTCTCCAGCCTGTGCTTGGAAACTTTCAGCGAAGGAAAGCCCATCGCTTCATGAGGCAGGCTGTTCCGCTGTCCAACAGCTCTTGCAGTCCGGAAACTCCTCCTAATGAGAGAGCCAGCGTGGTGTAGTGGTTAGAGTGCTGGACTAGGACCGGGGAGACCCGAGTTCAAATCCCCCTTCAGCCATGAGACTAGCTGGGTGACTCTGGGCCAGTCACTTCTCTCTCGGCCTAACCTACTTCGCAGGGTTGTTGTGAAAGAGAAACTTAAGTATGGAGTACACCGCTCTGGGCTCCTTGGAGGAAGAGCGGGATATAAAATGTCAAATAAATACATAAATAAATAAAGATGATGATGTCTCGCCTGGATCTGCTTGCTTGCAGTTTCCGCATGGCTCATGCAGTGATGCAGCAGGCACCCTCCTCCGAGGGCAAGTAGTTTGGCATCTCTCTGTACTGCAGTGACTGAATGATCGAATTTCAGCTGACACCGCTATGGTGGGGAGAAAGGTGGGGGGCAGAACTAAAAAAAATGGTCACACGAGAGGCAAACCCCAAAGGCGCTGGAAAAATAATTTTCTTTTTCAAAACACCCCACATCTTGCTGTTATGTGTAATGCTCTTTGGGCCAAATAGCACTTCCTTCGAAGCGACTGAATGTCAAACGCAGTGCAATGCCGAATCTAGCGACTAGAGCCTAAAATCAAAGCAGTTCTTGGAACATCACTCCTTTGCTGATAGAGTTACACTGGCTGCCAATAGGCTTCCGGGCAAAAGACAAACTGCTAGTTATAACTTTTACAGCCCTAAATGGCTTAGGCCCTGGGTATCTAAGAAACGTCTTCTTGATTATGAGCCCCACCGCCCATTGAGGTCTTCCGGAGAGATCCGTCTCCAGTTGCCGCCAGCTCAGCTGGTAGCCGCACGGGGACGGGCTTTCTCAGTTGCTGCCCCGAGACTGTGGAATGCGCTCCCGACTGAGATACGATCCTCCCCATCTCTGACAACTTTTAAGAAGTGTTTGAAAACCCCACCTCTTCACCCAAGCTTTTTCAGCTTTTCAGATTTTTAGGTTTGAATCTGTTTTGACTTTTAAATCATCTACATTGTTTTAAGTTTTTGTGTATGTTTTTAACTTGTGTTGTTATTGTTAGCTGCCCAGAGATGAAAGTTTGGGGCAGTGTACAAATCTGATAGATAAATCAATAAATAAAAATAAATACACTTGGAAACTGCATTCAGAGTTAACGAAGGAGCCCTTGGGTCAGGTCATGTCGTTTGAAAAGCAGAAGAACCCTAACCCAAGCAGAATCGGACTGGAAGAGGCAAGGCTCGGAGTACTGTATCCTGCAAAGATGCAACAGGCAGCCTCCTGTTAGGGCTGGTGGTTCTGCCGAGGGTGTGATGAAACGATGCAGCCACATCTGACGCAGAGATGAAGCAGGATTAGCAGCCTGATCGCAAGGCCAGAGCAGGGAATCGTACATAGGAACACAGGAAGCTGCCATATACCGAGTCAGACCTTTGGTCTATCTAGCTCAGTATTGTCTTCACAGACTGGCAGTAGCTTCTCCCAGGTTGCAGGCAGGAATCTCTCTCAGCCCTCTCTTGGAGATGCTGCCAGGGAGGGAACTTGAAACCTAGATGCTCTTCCCTAGATGTTCTTCTCCATCGCCTAAGAGGGGAATCTCTTACAGGGCTCACACTTCTAGTCTCCTATTCAAATGCAACCAGGGCAGACCCTGCTTAGCTAAGGGGACAAGTCCTGCTTGCTACCACAAGACCAGCTCTTTCTCTCCTCTCCTGCAAGACACAAGGGTGCAACTCGATTCTCGGCTTTGGATTTCGATCGCATTTGCTCATTTTGTATCTTTAAAAAATATATATTTCCGCTCCTTTTCATTTCTGCTTTTGACCTTGGCTTTTGATCCCATTTGTCTCATGCCCCACGTGTTCGGTGTGTCTGCTTGTGCAAAGGGGAACATTGCTGCCCCTGCTGGCCGCTTTGCGCAAAGGCGCCGAGAAATTTGTTGGTTTTTTTAAAAGGGTCATTGTATCAGCAGTTCCCCGCCCTTTCCACGACCCTATTGGCCGGAAATGGAGGAGGAGGCGGGCCAGTGATTGCGATCCTGGTGGAATATGGACACCCCCTGCCTGGAGAATCTGCTGCAGTGGCAGGCAATACGGACGGCTAAAACCCTGCCATGTTGCATAGAAAACTGTTTTGAGAGCCGCTGTGTTTGCGGTTTCAAACTACTGCCTCATTATTGTTAAATGTATTTATTGTTAAATTTATCCCCTGCCTTTCATTAAGAAAATCCCACGGCGGCTCACAATTAAATTTAAGAACAAGATTATTAAAAAGCACATTAAAACATTAAGCTAAAAAAATATAAAAACAAATCTGATTTTTTTTTAAAAAATTAAAAAAACAAGCATAAAAACAGTACAAAATACAAGAAGCAAAAGCAGCAAAATACAAGAAGCAGCAGCACTCATTCCATTGTACTTTGCAACACTTTAACTGTTACAAATCCCGTCGTCTGGAAAACGCCAAGAAGAGCCCTGCTGGATCATGCCCATGGCCCCAGCCTCCTGTTATACACAGTGGCCCCCCAGATGCCCCTGGGAAGCCCACCGGCAAGAGGTCTGTGCCCTAATGTTGCCCCCCCTGCAACCATTATTTGCAGGGGAGTCACAGCCCTGGTTGGTCTCTGGGACAACAGGAAGGGACCACATAACACCGATTTTGAAAGAACTGCACTGGCTGCCGATATGTTTCCGGGTGAAATACAAAGTGCTGGTTATTATTTATGAAGCCCTTAACAGCTATTTAAGAGAGTGTCTCCTTTGTCATCAACTCTGTTGCCTGTTACGATCTTCTGGAGAGGTTTGATAAGGATGCCACTGGTTTGTTTGGTGGTGACCCAGGACCGGGCTTTCTCTGTGGTTGCCCCAGGGCTTTGGAATATGCTCCCTGCTGAAATAAGAGCATCTCCTTCTCTGTTTGCTTTCAGGAAGACCCTCAAGACTCTCCTGTTCTCGCAAGCAATTAGAATTAATTTTAATAATTTGTTTTAATAACTACTTTATACTATTGTTTTTTAATTGTGTCTCATGTATTTTAATCTATGTTGACTTTTAAATCTTTTAAATTTTGTGCACCGCCTAGAGATGCACATATATTGGATGGTTTAATAATATTATAAATAAATAATAAATAAATATTTAGAGGCATCTTGCCTCTGAGCCTGGAGGTGGTCTAAAGCCATAGGACTAACAGCCAATTCGTAGACCTGTCCTCCAGGAATTAGTCTGAGCCATCCAAGGTTTAAGCACCAGCTTGGATGCTTAAAACCATCCCAGCTGGTGGCCATTCCCACATCTGGTGGCTGAGAGTTCCGTAGGTTAATTATGCACTATGAAGAAAAAGTCCTTTCTTTTGTTGGTCCAAAATTTCCTGGCAATCCATTTAATTGAGTGACCTCTGGTTCTAGAACTTCTCTCTGTCCACTCTCTCCAGACCATGTGGAGTCTCAAGTGCTGAGTAAATGCTAAGTGTGATTGCCAAGTCATTACTGGGAGCTTCAGTCACCAAGGGACAAATGTGTGAACCCTCGCTTGGGAGTGGAAGGTGACAGGTTTGTTTTTCCTTGGCTCTGCAGAGCTGCACACACTGTGGCAGAATGAGGAGAGGGCAGCTGTCTCCTCGGGAAAGATCTACGACATCTGGCATCGGAGACATGATTACTGGCTTCTGGTGGGAATAGTCACGTATCCTTTGCACAGCAAACACAGGGTTATGCGAAGGTGTTGATGGGGAGGGAGAACATAGAAGCATAGGAAGCTGCCTTATACTGAGTCAGACCCTTGGTCCATCTAGCTCAGTATTGTCTACACAGACTGGCAGCGGCTTCTCCAAGGTTGCAGGCAGGAGTCTCTCTCAGCCCTCTCTTGGAGATGCTGCCAGGGAGGGAATCTGGGATCTTATGCATGCAAGCATGCAGATGCTCTTCCCATGATAAGCGGCTCCATCTCCTAAGGGGAAACTTTTACCATGCTCACATGTGGCCTCCCATTCAAATGCAAACCAGGGGCAGACCCTGCTTAGCAAAGGGGACAATTCATGCTCGCTACCACAAGACCAGAGGTGATCGATTGCATGATTTGGTACCCTCATGGCTGTTCCTGCCTATTTAACAAGCAGATCAGCTTCTAGCTCTCTTAAGGGTGACAAGAGGCATAGACTGTGTTGTGTTAAAGGCATATTGGGCTAGTGAAGAATTTGGCTTCTGTGTCAGGGCTTCTCAAATTTAGGTCCCCAGATGTTGGACTACAACTCCCATCATCCCCAGCCACAATGGCCAAAGGATGACAGAGGTGGTGCATCTCCTCTGCTATTGGCTTAACTGCTCTGATGTCACAGAGAGACCGGTTTGTGTCTAGGAGCTTTGACGGTGTCCAGTCTTGTATTTTCTTGTTGGCGTACAGTATAAAATAAAAGATTAAGGTCTGGGTCCATACTAAGGTTGGGTTGATACTAAGGACCCAATCCATCCCAGATCAAGCATGGGAAATCCATGATGGAAATTAAACCACCTTTAAAGTACTCTGAAAAGACGTGATTAACATCCTTGATTTCCTGCAAGTGTCCAGCAGATGGCGGTGTGTAGATGGCGCACGGAGGAAATTAAGCAATCTGAACAACGGGTTGATAAACACAAATGCCCTTTGCAAAAAGGAGCTCCGTAGTGTGGACAGAGAGTTGACAAATTTAAATAATTTTTGTATCCAAGTGGAATATTTCTCCTTCTAGAAATGCCCCAAGCCAGGCGTTCTCAACCTTGGGTCCCCAGCTGTTGTCCGGGGATGATGGAAGTTGTAGTCCAACCACATCTGGGGACCCACGTTGGAGAACCCCTGCCCCACGTCTTCAGAATTGCCCTTAACCGTCCCTGCTGCTCAGTCACGGCTACGCCCGTTGGCAAGACATCCAGAACGACCCCCATTACCTCATCCTCAACGAACCCTTCAAGTCGGAAATCCACAAGGGCAACTACCTCGAGATGAAGAACAAGTTCTTGGCACGGAGGTTCAAGGTGGGCTCCTGGGGGCCGGGCGGGGTTTTTGTGTGTGTGTGTGTGTGTGTGTGTGTGTGTGATGGCGGCCACAGAGGTTTACTTCCTTCCTTGCATGGACAGCTTTAAAAAGGGATCCAACCGTGATAAAATTCAGGCTCACACACAACAACAACAAATATTTTTATGCCACTTTTCAACAAAAGTTTCCAAAGCGGTTTACAGAGAGAAATAATAAATAAATACACAATCTAAAAATAAACTTAAGACAGACACCAGCAACAGTTGCTGGAAGTACTGTGCTGGGAGTGGAGAGGGCCAGTTTCTCTCCCCCTGTACAGGGAGGTTCTATTAACCCATCATGGCTAATAGCTTTTGCTAGACCTGTCCCCTGTGGAGTTGCCTTATCCCCTCTTAAAGCCACGTGTTACCAGAAGCAGCAGCGTTAAGCCTTTGTAAGCCAGGTCACCGGCGCCTGGTGTGACCCTAATTCTCCTTTTCGTTGCCCCCAGCTGCTGGAGCAGGCCTTGGTGATCGAGGAGCAGCTGAGGAGGGCCGCGTACCTCAACATGACCCAAGACCCCAGCCATCCGGCCATGGCTCTGAACGCCCGGTTGGCCGAAGTGGAGTGCCTGGCCGAGAGCCACCAACACCTCTCCAAAGAATCCCTCGCTGGAAACAAGCCCGCCAATGCCGTCCTGCATAAAGGTTGGTCCTCTCCCTGCCAAAAGCACACTGCCTTGGATGGCGAGGGGCCTGCGGAACTCCCTGCCACCCAGCAAAGAATTGTTTTCATTATGTGGACTGCTGCAATATTGTTCATGATTCAGTCACTCAATCACTTACCATTATTCGGTCTTAGACCAGCATAAGAACGATAAAATACATGCGATACAAGCAGGCGGTGGGAGATACAATATAAAATATAAACCAAAGTATGGGGTAGAAGAAAGATAGAAGAAAATTTAGATAGCCTGTTTTGGTAGAGGTTCCCTTCCTCAGGGGCACAGAAGCTGCCACATCTTGTGCCTGCATCGCTTTTGCAAAATGTGGCATGATCTCGGGTTGCAGCAGCATCTGCAGACGGGCTTTCCTCAGGGCGTAACTTGTGTGTGTGTCTGTGTTGCAGTCCTGAACCAACTGGAAGAGCTCCTGAGCGACATGAAGGCGGACGTGACCCGCTTGCCCTCCATGTTGTCCCGCATCCCGCCCGTGGCCGCCCGCCTGCAGATGTCTGAGCGCAGCATCCTCAGCCGCCTGACAAACCGGGGCAGCGACCCCACCATCCAGCAGGTCAGAGAGGGAGCTCAAAAGCACCCCCTTCCCCCCTTGGAAACTCTTGTTCCTGACCCCGGATTTCACGTGGGGAAGAGGCTGGCAGTAGTCAGTCAGGCATGGATGGAGTAAGCCTCGAGCAAGCTGGTCCAAGTATTTTGGTTCTGAACATGGGTTCAATATTTGGGTTCCATTCTGGTTCAGCTCACCCCTCTCTCCTTTCTCGGCTCCCCCCCACTTTGGAAATGTATAAATGGTAAGCTCCTCGAGGCAGAGACCTGCTTCTTTTGCTGTTGCTTTACCAAGTGCAACAGCAAAGGACGCTTATCCGGTAATAAGAAAAACGGCAATGTTTCTGCTCCTGCTTCTTCTTTGCAATGATTTGGGCCTGGAGTCTTTGGGGATGGGGCCAGCTGCCGTTTCAGATCCAAACCCAGCCCTTTCTGCCCACAGACCTCCTTCGGCTCGTCTCCCATGTACAGCAACAGCTTTGGGCCGAACTTCCGAGGGCCGGGACCAGGCGGGATGGTCAACTACAGCCAGATGCCCCTGGGGCCTTACGTGACGGGTAAGTGGCACATCCTTGTAGCTTCTTCTTCCTCTTCTTCTCCTCTCTCTCTTTTCTCTTAAGAGGACAGATTTTGAAGTGGGGGCCACGAGCCAAAAACCAAAGGGCATTTGGCAAGCCGGCTGTTTTCTCTCTTATTAATAGATATTTAGCTGTTTGCAAGAATTTCCTCTGCATTGCTGCGAGAGGTAAGGTCAAGCTTCTTACTCTCTGATAAACTGTTCGGTCGTTCATCCTGCAGGGCCTGGGGCTGGATGGGGGGGTCCTTATTGGTTTATTATTTAAAAAAGGCACACTTCATTTCTCCAGTGCAATACTGCTTGGGGCGGCTTACATAATCAGGAAAACTCTTAAACCTTATAACATTAATAGTAAAGATATTACTATTTTATTTTTATTTTATTTTATTTTTACATCTATATCCCGCTCTTTCTCCAAGGCGCCCCCGAGCAGTGCACAGGGTTATATTTATCCTCACAACAACCCTATGAGGTAGGCTAGGCTGAGCGATACGTGACTGGCCCAGAGTCACCCTGTGAGTTTCACGGCTGAATGGGGATTCGAACCCAGGTCTGTCCACGTCTAACACTCTAACCACTACACCACACTGGCTCCACTACTGTTACTGCTGCGAATAGTATAATAAATAATAATAAAATAGTAGCAGTCGTTATTTTTTGTTTTTAAGTTACTGTTGTGTTAAATTGTAAACCACCCGGAGGGTTTTATATGGGGTGGTATAGATATGTTGGTATAGAATTGTGCTAAATAAATACATTTCTATTTATTTATTTATTTATTTATTTACTTACTTACTAAAACAAAGTCCACTGAAAACCAAATTTAGAAGTTTGGTGGGTTAGAAACCCACCAGATATGAGCTGCAGATAAAACTTTAAAAATCCTCTCCAAAAAGATGGTTTTTAAATTTATTTATTTTAAACCCTGAGATGGGGAACACATTATATTAAAACATTTCTGTCCTGTTTTTCTGTCCCACAAACTGGGGCCTCCCACCAGGCAGCGAAAAGACATGAATTTTAAAAAAGAACAAGAAAATAACTAATTATATTAAAATAGCAGCAGAAAGACAAGAGTAGAACAAAATCAATTACTATTTAAGCCAAAAGAAGAGAATGAATATCAGTTGCTGCTTAATATAAGTTATTATTTCACCCAAAAGGCTTAATTAATTATCAGTTAAAGGCTCAGTTAAATATAAATTACTATTTAAGCCAAAGACATCCAAATGCCAACAGAGAGGGGACCCACTCAGTCTCATGGGGTAGGGAGTTCCACAGTCTGGTGCCACAACCAAGAAGGCTCTACCCACCAAGCACAATGGGCAACAGGGTCTGCATACAAATTTTGAACAGGCTGGAGTGATCATGTGGGAGAAGACAGTCACTGAAATATGCTGGCCCCACACATTTGGGGCCTGCCAAGGTGATGACCAGCACTTTGGATTGGGCTTGGAAACAGACAGGAAGTGTCAACGTCCCATGGTCCTAAGGAGGGGCCCAGCCCTGTGATGGGCTTAACTTTTGCCAAGAAATGCAACTTTTTGTATTAAAATTTCATAGAAGGACAAACCAACACGAGCCGGATCCAGAAACCTGAGGCTGACAAAAGGCGCAACCCTATCGCAACTCTTTTGGGGTGGGCTTTAAAAAATTTGCAGCTAGGCAGAAAACGAGTCGTTTGACACAAGGGCAGTTCTCTAAGAAGACCTGTGCAGCTCAAAGATTCCAGGTGTGCCAAAGTGGTAGGAGGTTAGATTCTGTAAATGGTGAGTGACCACAATGAGAAAAGTGGGGTGAGCCATCCAGACTCCTCTAGAATGCAGCCCTTGGTCAAGCGCCCCTCGGTGTGTCTCGAAACCAGTTTGCCTGGTTTAATGTTGTGCTTTTGTGCCCCCAAACAGGCACCCCCCACCCGGCTCGGTTTGAATTCGAACTGGTTCAGAGGTTCGGAAGCTTAAAAAATAAATAAAATTTTAAAACACTCCCCCGGGGTGCCTCTGCGGAGGAGTCTCCCCCGTTTCCAACCCCCCCCCCGGCTCCCTCCGGTCTTGTAAGGGTCTTCGGCCCATTTGGGGGCTGTTCCGGCCCTTTCTCCAAAGACATGGCCTTTGTGGCTGAGGATGATGGGAGGTGTAGTCCAACAACCTCTGGGGGCCCAAGGTTAAGAAACCCTGGTCTAATGCATGCCGGCACGATGGATTTGCTAAACGGCTTATATGGACGCTGGAAAGGTTCCCGCTTCTGCCCATGGTGCATGCTAGGAACACAGGCAGCTGCCTTCTGCTGAGACAGGGCCTTGGTCCCTCTAGCTCAGTACCGTCTACACTGACTGGCAGCAGCTCTCCAAGGTTTCAGGCAGGAGTCTCTCCCGGCCCTGCCTGAAGAAGCCAGGAATTGAACCTGGGGCTTTCTGCATGCCAAGCAGATGCTCTGCCACTAAGCAATGGCCCCATCCCCTAAACAGGAGGTCCTTAGTGGGAACCTAGGAAGCTGCCTTCTACTGAGTCAGACTCTTGGTCCCTCCAGCTCAATATTGTCTACACTGACTGGCAGCAGCTCTCCAGGATTTCTGGCTCAGGGTGTTGTTGTTGTTTTTTTTGCAGCCCTACCTGGAGATGCTGCCAGGGTTTGAACCTGTGACTTTCTGCATGCTAGCATGCAGATGCTCTTCCACTGAGCTACGACCTCATCCCCGAAGGGGAGTATCATACAGCGCTCACATGTAGTCACCCATCCAAATGGAAATTGGAGCAAACTCTGCTTAGCAAAGGGGGCCGTGCATGCTCCCTACCGCAAGACCAACTCTCCATGTCCGTTTAAGGAGCTGCTCCTTGGGCCACGATGTTAGGTGTCTTGGTGAACGCAAGGCAGTTCTCCCGTTTGATGCCTGCTGGTGTTTGTTCTCTGGTGTAGGCTCCTTTGTGCCCTGCCTGCTCTTTAAGGATCTCCCCCCTTCTCTCTCCATCTGCAGAGAAGCCTTTCTTTCGGATTCGGGCAGAGCGCATGCTCAAAAAGCACCTCAGGCCTTTTTGCCTCCTCAGGGCTTGACTGCCAGAGTGCATTCCTGGTGGGGCTGCCCCAGATGTCTTGCTAGACACGGTGGCTTCCCCTTCTAACGGGTTTCCCAAAAGTGGACGGCGTTTTCCAGCTTGCCAAGTGGAGTCTTGTGCTTTTAAGATGGCGCTGGCCAGGCCAAGGAATTAATCGTAGCGGACGTCGGTCCTGGCCCTTCGTGGAAGAGCGTCGGGCCAGGGAACGTAATTCCTCCTTTTTTTGTTCTTTCAGCGACGCCCAACGGGCCACCCCTGAGCCACCCCGATAAAAAGGTCCCCGAGACCCTGAGAGACGGAGCAGCCATAGACTGCATGGGCCACCAACATGACATCATCTGCATCGAAGACTAAGCTTTCCTCCCGGTGGCTCTGGCCTGGCCGGGCGCCTTTCCCAAAAGGACAGCACCCCCACGGCCATTTCACAAACTTCTCTGAGAAGGGATTTCACTTCCTTGTACCGTGTTTTTCTTTTGCACTTTCTTCTCGAAGACTTGAAGAGTTTCTTGGCTGGATTACGAAAGGATCTGTGAGTTTCCCGCCTGGTGGTTGTCCTCCGTGCTTACGGGGCAAGTAGGTGGCTGGAGTTTGGAAACGGGCGCCATGTTGGTCTGGGGTTTGCTGGGGATGTCACGGGCCAGGTGGGGCACGCACCTTGCTGAGGCCCATTCTGCTGTGCTTGGAGGTGGGGTGTGCACTCTCTCCGGGCGCAGCTGACAAGCGGGCCAGGGTGGGGTTGCTGGGGAGGGGGCTTCTGAGCAGAGGTGGCTCCCAAACCGGACAGGTATTCAAGACCCAGGGCTCCCTTTGGGACTGCAAAGGCCAGCGGCGTTTGGGAAGGAGCATCCGTTTGAGCCAGGAGACGCCGGACAGAGAACGCACCATCTTGCCAAAGGTGAGCACTTTAAACTCCCATTGATTTCCTCCTGGAAGGTTCACCGTCTCCTGAAATGTTTCTCCCGTTGGGGGTCGATGGAGCTTCAAGTGCTTAACGTTGTCAGGATTGTGCAGAGATTTTAACTGGGGGAGATCCCTGGGCATCCTGATAGGTTGTCGTCAAGACCCCAGTTCGCATCTCCGTGGCCCCCGGCGTGTGGACTAGCAGCGCTAAAACGATTGCATTTGGGATGCCAGTGCAGGTCCATTCACATATGCAAGGCATCGCTTGATGGGAATGCTATCAGGTGATGAGCGTGTCTGAAGCAGGCTTAGGTGTGTGGCCATCGTGTGCAGTGAAATCCCTCAGGCCTGTGGATTTTTCAGCACTGCTCACATCCAAGCGAGAGCCTGTTTGTGGGGGGTGGTCGTGTGCGCGCGCCGGGGGGGTGTGAACACTCAGAAAGTGTGCATATATGTGGAACCATCAAGCCAGAGTTGTTTCTCTTACTCAGTCTTGGGTAACCTATTTTGGACTATAACTCCCATCATCTCCTGCTTTTTGCTGGTCTGTCTGGGGATGATGGGAGTTGTAGTCTGAAACCGCAAATTATCCAGGACTGCGTTTATTTAAAGAAACTGGAGAGACAAATCTGCCTTGGTCCGCATGGATGTGTACCCATGTAACCGGTTCAAAGAACTGCTCTAAATGCTGCCCTTTCACTGGGTTGTCGTCATTAACTCACACAGGAGACGTAACTGCGCAAGCACTGCCATTCTCTGGCTCCCCAAAGGTGATTTTTGCCTGCAGACTATGCCATCTTGGGTGTATGTTTGTGGTGGCGGTAGAAGTTGTGGGAGGGAGACAGGCACCGATTGGCTAGTGCCTGGGGCATCACCACTGGGTGTGTACCACAAGCATTTTGAATCCCCCTCCCCAGTTCTGTAAACGTGCTTCTGCTGTTTGTTTACCCCCTTCCTCACTCTCTCCCCACTGGGGGCTGTGCACTCGTCCCGTCTGTGCTCGAGTTCACACTCCCAGTTGTGTCTTTATTATTTTCACCAAGCCAAGGCCATCCCCATCAACCAAGGCTAGTCCCTCACTGCAAGTTAATCCCTGTTCCTTCCCATTATGGGGGAACAGATGTGATCCTCTCCCCTGAGGTTAACACTCGTGTGGCATTGAGAGGAAGGCAGTGTCCTCATGGCCCAAGACTGCTGTCTGGAGGGGCCTCAAAGACCCTTCTGTGGGTCTACCACAGGAGCATGCCGGGTGGGTCTTTCTGATGCTGGAGATCCGGAAGAGCCTAACCCTAACCCCACAAACGTCAACCCATGCCATTTCCTAGAGCTCATTGTGGCAAGCCCTGTCCTGCTGTCTGGTTGCTCCGAGAGGAGAGCTGGTCTTGTGGAAGTGAGTATGAATGGCCCCTTTTTGCTAAGCAGGGTCTGCCCTGGTTTGCATTGGGATGGGAGATGACATGTGAGCACTGTAGGACACCCCCCTTTGGGGAGAGGGCTGTAGCTCCGTGGTAGAACATCTGCTTGCATGCAGAAGGTCCCAGGTCTGGACCCTGGTATCTGGTAGGGCTGGAAGAGAAGGCAGCTTCCTATGCTCCTGAGAGCATGGTATGTACTGGAGAGAGCTGAGGAATTCATGGAGGTTCTTCTAGGAGCATGGAGAGCGCTGCCTGGAGCTGATCTCCTTAAGTGCAATGATTGGTCCAAGGGGTTTTGTTGGGATGAGCCAGAACAGGGCTCCCATGGGAAAAGCCCCTTCTCCCCACTATCGCATTTCCCATTATACCCTTAACTCTGCCCACCTGACAGACCATGGCTAGAATGTATGGCCGCTGTAAGCTCAACACCCTGCATTAACCTGAATCCAAGAGGGGGGAAAAAAGCAAAGGAAGATCCATTAAATAAAAGAGGCCCTTGAGGACCAGTGTTCCCTCTAAGAGGGATTCCCAGCTGTTGTTGACTACCATATTCCTCAAGCAAAGGCTATGGCCACTGGGGATGCTGGGAATTGTAGTCAACAACATCTGGGATCTCCTCTCTTAAGAGGGGACACTGCTGTCACAGCTTAATTCAAGGGCTGGCTTAAGCAGGCAGCATTTTCTTTCCCAATGAAACCACATCCTGTTGGGCAACCAGTCTGAAGAAATAAAAACAGCAAGGTTCACATTCGGAGAGGTGATTCTTGTGAGCTTTGTTTTTGTGCTGGCCTCACCCCCAGATCTGCCAGTTCTGGCCCAGGCCCCCTCCCTGCCCCACAGCTCTGCCCAACTGGCCGCTGTTGGTGAAACCCAAAGATGGCCCCTCTGTTGGAAGGTCTCCCCCCCCTTGTGCTTTGAGAAGAAGTGCAGCTTGTCTGCCGAGCGAGGCGGGTGGGATTTCTGGAGGAATGGTGGGGAAGAAAAGGTGCGTGCCGCAACTTTGCCATATGTGTTTCCCCCGCCCTCCGTTTTCCTCCCTGTGATACCAGCAAGCGGGACAGCAAAGCAATTCTCTTTTTCTAAAGAGGCTTTTCCGGCAACTTTATAACCCACACCAAACTGTGTATTTCTTTTCCTTTGTAATCGGTGGATGTTGGAAAGGTTTCGCTTTGTTTTTTTTCTTTTTTCAATTTTGTGTTTTAATAAATCATTTTGAAAAGGAACGCGAGGGCGTGGTCGCTCCGTCATTCTTCTGGTCCCGTCGGACTACTGGTGTCAGGAAGGCAGAGGCGTGGAGGGGGTTCACGTGTCATGCCCAAAGCTGGCGTGCAAAGCCCGGGAGCAGTACGCCAGCGTTGGGGACCGGCCGGGTCTTCCGCGCAATGTGGAAGGCCGACCTCTGCTGCCTTGCACAGCGGCTTAAAACAGTGACTGCCCAGTTTCCCAACGCAACTCCCAAGTCGTGTGCCTTTCGGGTTGTGGAACAGCCCACATGGGTCCCTGACGCTAGCACGCCCCTGCTGGGAAGGTCAGCCTGTGATTTTTCATGATGCCTGAACCAGCACTGCCTGGTGTTTTGTCCAAACCAGGGTGTGACGCTGGGAAATTGGTTTGCAAACCACTCTTTGGGCATATGGAAATCCAGGTCTATCAGTGGCTTGACCCTCCGTAACTGTAGTTATAGGAGGAGATGTAGTTGCCACTATAATTGTCCCCTAACTGCAGCTCACTAATTGTTTATTGGACCTGTGTGAAGAAGCTTCAGCTGAATAGGCTGCACAAATTTATATATAGGTTCCGCTCCCTCTGCCGGCCTCCCGTCCCAAACTGGCCCATTCAGCTGTTTTTCAGGCCTTTCCCCTCGGCATGGTGGCCATTTTGGAAGCATGAGATATATAGCTCGTGAATCCCCCTAGAATGGACCGGGGGGACGGGCTGTCGGACTGAACTGACCCGCTCCGGTTCGGACTTGAACCGAACCGGCCGATTCCGTGCACACCCCAGCACAGACTGCTGGGAGGTGTGGCCCTTCCCACTGCCTTCCTCCTAGGAGAGGGCTCTGTCTCTCTTAAAAGGCCCTCCCAGGTCTGAGAAAAGCGCCGTCCTGTGTGGAGGTTGGCACAGGGGAGGACACGCCTCTCAAGCTGAAGGTATGGTTTTGCCAAAGTCGCCCCGGTTTGAAAAACAGTGAAGATCCCTGCTCTGCAGTTTGGGATCTGCTATCCACTGAAATGAGGGATGTGTGTTTGCCTTCGCCTGGTCCAAGCCCAGAATAAAGATATCGATTGACTGCTTGAGAAAATGCACAAAGGGTTGGTCTGTTTTGGGTGGGAACTCAGAAGACGGGGCTTCCCCTCGCCTGAAAGCGGAGTCCTCCCCCAACACCCTCCCTCAATCGGTCCCTGTACTGCTAGCGGCTTCTCCATTTAAGCGGCTTGTTTGTTAGCTTCAGGAGCAGGCAGCCTGGTCTCGGCCGCCGGGAATCCAAATGGCAGCAAACAGCAGCCGTTTCCCGGCAAGCGGTGAAGGAGGAGATGTCTGATCAGAAGAGACAGATCCATGTCTGAAGGGTCCGGGGGAAAGCCAACGGTCAGGCCCTGGACCCTCTTCCCTCAAGCCTCGTGAAGCAGCACTCACTGGGCTTGAGAAAAGTCTGTACCCAAGAAAGGCAGTCGCAGCAGCGGATCTGTGCGCAGAGGATCAGCTGCTGCTACAACAACAACAGGAAAGGGTGTGGGCAGGTGGCCAGAACCTAAGGGGTATACTCGTGAGTCAAATGGGCCGTAACCCAAAATTTGGCTTTAAAAAAGCCAAATCTGGCAACAGAGGTGACCCCCCTTTTTACCCATAAAACTCTAGGAGGTAGGTTAGGATGTGAGTCCGTGGCTCAGCATTGTCCATGGCTCGATGGGGATTGAACCATTTCACTCTCTCTGGATCCAAATCCATTTTGGGTCCGATCCCACCAGGCAAGTCCCTGGCAGGGGTTCTCCAGCTTGGGACCCCCCCAGATGTTGCCGGGGTTGATGGGAGTTGTAGTCCAGCAACATCTGGGGACTCAAAGTTGGAGAACCCCTACCTTACATCCCCCCCGCCCGCCCCAATGAAAAGACAAAAGACAATGGCGAGAGAGAGAGAGTCGGAGAGCTTTTGCAGCCGACAAGTAAGGCTTGATATTTCTGTTTCTTTTATTGGTTCATTCCGTAAATACAGAAGCTGCCTTATCAGTCCAAATTGTCGAGAAGCGCAATGGAGGGGGACCAGCAGCCGTTGCCTAGAAGGTTATGCAGTTAGCTTCGCTCTCACAGTCGTATATGTCTTCTCTAGAGAGGCGGGGTTGGTTTGTTTTGTTTTATTTTTGGGGACGTACATAGATTTAAAAAAAGAAAACCATTTGTATTTACATACATGGAACCCAACAGAAATGACATCGGAAAGTTTGACAGAGGCAGATTCCCTCCTACCCGCCCCTGGCTGCAGCAGCGGCATTTCTGTGGCCAAGAGAAGGTAGTTGACAGTGTGGCTAAGACGGATGACCGCGTGGTAAGGTGGCGGGAAGCAGTCGAGACCTTGTTGAATGTCTTGCAGGGGAAGACAGGCACCTAAGCCGGACTCTGGTGTCCCCCGGTTTGACGACTCCTTACGCCAGGGAGTCTCAAGTGTGGGCCCCCAAGTGATGGTGTGGGACTACAACTCCCATCATCCCCAGACACAATGGCCTTCGGGGACCCACCCTTTAGCACCCCTGCCTCATGCCACTGTCGCTTTCTCTTGATTTGAACCCTAGTCAGCCGGGGTGGAAGTTGGGTTGTATTGCTTCAACGTAAGAAAAACGTTGAGAGACCGACGGCAGAGACCGTCAAGCTCGGGCGGAAATCTCAGACCTTGAAATCGAGAGGGGCAGGGGGTGATGAGAGTTGTGGTCCAGCAACGTTTGGGTGATTAGGATTGTGTGGGAAAGTACTTCCGCTTGTTGGGCCTAAATTCTAGATCTAGACTTCTAGATCTGCAAAGCAAAGGAGTTGCATTTTAATCTGCAATTCACGGTCTTGCAGTTGCAGAAAAAAGGAAGGAGACCCGTCCTCTTAGCAGGGCCAGGTGGTGAAGGGTCTCAAGGTATGTGAAAGTTGAAGAGGAATTGCATAGGGCGTGGAAGCCTACCATTCCGTAGGATTCTGTACTCTTTCCAAAGTTTGTGGGTCCCATTTTCTTTCCAGCTTTCAGCTCCGCTCAAAGAATATGGGTTTAGACCTGGCCTGGCCCACTTCAGCTTTCCAGCTGTTTTTGTACGACATCTCCCGTCGTCTCCAGTGGGAGGTACAGGAGGGCCAACCCTGGGCAGGCAGGGCAGAGACTAGGCCTGTGCCTGCTGGAAATGATCAGATCTGAGACAACCTGATAGGAAAATTGTCAGGCCAGCTGGATCAGAAATCTGATAATTTTCTGATAGTCCTGGGATTTGAAAGTGATTCCCTTTTCCTTTTAAGCTGCTCCTTAGCCGAGAGTGTAGGGCTGGCCCTTTAAGAAAGTGGTCCATTCTTGAAATGGGGCTGGTGGGAGGGGGGCAACCCCCCACCCCAGAGGGACCTACTGAAAGAGTGGGGGTTGCCACCTCTCACCGTGCCTGATTCTCCCTTTGAAGCTGACTGTCACCAAAGCAACTCGACCATCAGACCTTGAATTGGAACACGTTCAAGGCCAAGTTCTCACGCTCAAGCAGAGCGTGTTCTGCGACAGTCAAGGTCAAGGTCAAGTCCAGATGGTCAAAGTTTGGTGTCAGAGGCTGAGTTCAAAAGGTGGGATTTTAACCGCTTGCTTTCTCGAAATGCAACCCCAGCGGGGAAAGCCCCTCTGGGGAATGGGAAGGATTTTGACAGCTTGCTTTCTTAAAACCAGGTGGTTTGAGGCCCCTTTCAAGACAGCATGCTGTCCAAACCACCTGTTCCCACAGAAATGATTTTTAAATGGCCTGTTCCAACTTCTCAGCCAAGAAACAGCGAGCAGGTCGTTTGGAAATGCTCTCCAGCTGAGAGGGGCTTATCAGAAGGGAAAATGATTCCAGAACAAGAGGAAGGAATCCAGTCAGGCTTCCAAATCTGGAGTCTCACTCCTGTTGTTCGTGGAATTGATTCCGATCGTCCCTCTATCAAGACTATCCGTCCAAGATGCCGGTTGAGACGATCTGACTGCACAGGCCTAGTACAAACCGTAGGCAGGGATGCTTCTCCTGACCCGTCTCCTGCTCGCTAAAGAATGGCGGATGTCCATTCCCCTTGATGTGGGTGAACGCCACCTTTTCATGAAGTCTGGTGGAACTTGACTTGAGTGAGACTCATGGCAAAGGAGACGTCCATCCAGGGACATAGCTAGGGGAGAAAGAGGGTCTGTGTTTGCCCCTCTCCCTTCGGCGTGAGGGAGATAATTAAGAAAGCAGGGAGGGGTGGAGCTGGGCCCCCCAAGTTCTTTGAACCCCTCTGCTCAATTATAGCTACGCCCCTGCTTCCATCCGCCATGAGTGGAAGGTGATCATCCCCTGCAGTGCTGAGAAAGAACCGACAGTGACAATCTCTTGCAGGGGGGACCTCCAGAGTGTGTCTAGGGGTGGGGTGGGGTGGGGTCATCAGGCCACGTGTCGGAAGGAAGCTCCTCACTGGAAACAATTTGGAGAGCAAAGACGACACATACAAAAATACTTATCCACAAGAACCCACGTCTGTTAAAAAAAACACAACACAAGCGGTGCGTGGCTCGGCCTGGCCACGTGCCGGATTTACCCTACCCGCCGACAAGTAACAAAGAAACCAAACGCCACAAAGGAACCCGCTTTGCACTTCGAGCCAGGCCGGCGTTCTGAATCGCTCCCCAACCGGCAGCCCCTGAGCTCCGGGATTGGACCGTTGGCTTCCACCCCCTCTTGGGCGTGGGCAGCCTTGGACGACACCCTGGTTGTCCTCCCAAGAAAAATAAAACGACGGAAAGGTGCCAGGGCTTCCTGCCTGACTCCACCCCTGGCTCGCCATGGCCAGGAGAAGCAGCGTTCCCAGGTTTCAGGCAGGAGTCTTTCCCAACCCGACCTGGAGATGCTGCCAAGGACTGAACCCGGCCCAAGCAAGTGGCTGGGCATCTGCTTCCCGTGCAGAAGGGCCCATCCCGTTTGTGGGCATCTCCACAGGGATGTCCACAAACGAACCCTTCAGGAGGAGGACAGGCTTAGCCGATGGGCATCCCTTACACAGAGGTGGTCGTCCTAAATCAAGCATCTTAAGGTCTTGGGCACGCCACAGTTAGTCTGCACAACTGTGTTCTGGTATCTCCCTCCTCAGCCGATTCAACCATTAAGTTCATTCTTCTCGGGTTGGTCCTGGAGATGAAAAGGGCCCCTCTCTCCTACAACCTGGAACAAGTTGTTCTGAGTTCAACTTGTTTGTGGGCATCCCGTGGAGATCCCTGGAGGCATTGCCTGGCGGGTCTCCTGCCTGAACCCTGGGAGAGCTGCTGCCAGTCAGTGTAGACAGTACTAAGCCAGAAGGACCAAGCGTCTGACTCAGTAGGAGGCAGCTTCCTACGTTCCTATAATGAAGAGGAAGCCAATGGAAGTGGGAGGGGGGGCCTTGAAAAGAGGGAGAGAACAAGCAAGAGTCAGCAAGCGGGTGGACTGACAAAACGCCTCCTTTTGCGTCCATCTCTGCAAAAATCTCCCCAGTCATGCCTGTTGCTGAAGGGGCCGTCTACATTACAGGAGGCAGGGGAAAGACCGTGGAATTCCTGGAAGCACAGCCTGCCAGTAACGCTGAATCGTTTGGTCTTTGGGACAAGGGAAGTCTCTTTCTAGCTGTCTTGGAGTCGCTGAATACAGATTTGCATACTGAAAGTAAAAGAGAGCTGGATCGAGTGTGGCATTTTTTTTAAAAAAATCAGAGCTGTTTTGGGGAGGGGGCGGGACTGTGTTCCTTCTCCCCAACACAAAAAAGTTCAACTAAGGCACGATCCAGGCATCAGCAGAAAAAGCCAAGGGCTGCTCGCTCTCAAGGGAGTGGGGGTGACGTGGGCAGGGCGGGCGACGTGGCACTCCCCCCCCCTTCCTCCCCTGGCATTGCCCTGCCTGGGGGACCCCCGTCTCAATGTTCCTGGTGCGGCACAGGGAGGAAAACCGAGCTTTCTTGACCCCTGTGAACCCGGTCGGAGCTGATCCCGAGGAGTGGCGGCAGCATCCAGGCAGGAAAGGTGGGGTTGGACCGCTCTGCTGCCTGTCTTTTTTGCAGATGTTGCAAAGGACATCAAGGCAGCAGCTGGCTTCCAGCAGCCAGCCGACGCCTTCTCCTCTTTCCCAGCTCAGCCGGGCCCCCCCCCCTGGCTTTCTGCTTGAACGGCTACCCCGGCCTTGCCGAAGAGAAGTCGATTCGTCTCCTGCCTGCGAGAACCTTTTCCGGGGCTCCAAGGGAGGCCTCCGCGGCCCACAAGACCCAACGTAGGCACTACAGAAAGCACGCATCGTTTTGCCGACAGGTCCACGGGACCTCGTAGAGTCGAGGCGAGCAACGTTCCCCCTGCTCCTCACTTGTGGCTTGGCCGATTCGCTCTGAATCCGTCTCACTCACATATGTAAACAACAACAACAACAACAACAAAGTTGAAATCGGAGCAGAGGAGATGGTTGGGAAGGAGGCCAGCGGTCATCCCCAAAGCAGTGGCTAAACACGCCCAGGGGGCCAGCCAAGGCACATCCCAGGAAGCTCTACTAGCCAGCCTTCTATAGCACGAATAATGTATTTAACCATCACCTTAACTCTGCCCATTTAAAACAGAATAAAGTAAAAGAGGTTCCAGCCCCGGCTAGTCAAACTGAGGGAAGAAATCCCAGATGAAGCATTATCTCTGTGTGCACAAGAGTTGGTCAGAAGAAATAAAACAAAATAACCCAGAAGCTAAGAGCTGCTGCTTTTTTTAAAAGACAAGGAAGCATGTCACTGAGACTGACCTAACCTCCCACATGCCCTTTCCCAACCGGTGTGGCGTTTCTTGCATTCAGAGAATCAAAAAGTTAAGAAGCCTACGCAGTCCGGTGACGATTTGGACACGGTTTCTCGAGGACGTCTTCGGACGTGTTGTGGTTTTTCTTGGGTGCAGATCAGACTGGGCTTCGATACAGCTAAAGCAAGCGGACGGGAGAGGCTAGGAGTTGAGGAGGAAGAGTCCAGGTGGACGGGATCCCCGCTTATGACCGGTAGTCCTTTTTGCTGTAGGGCTTATTACCCAAAATACTATCGATCTCGTGGATAATAGAAGAGGAGAGTTTGGGAAGAAACTGTTGGACAGGGAGGGAAAAAAGGGAAATTAAGGAGACGCCTCAAGGGAGATTTGGCTGCTATCTCTTGTTCAAGGAGCTCTGTAAAATTGTGTGATAAACTCAAGTGCTTGCCTCGCCCAGACCTGGCAGGCCTGGGGACACTTAGAACTGCCCCCAGAATATACAAATTCTTAGTGGGTTGAGCTGCTGAGTTTGTCAATTTGAGAGTTTGTTGGTTTGTGCAAAATGTACTTCCCGATGGCCTGCAGATACCAAATTCTGCATGAACAACCCTGCCTCTTAAATCAACTGAATGCACTGCTTTTTACACTGGATTATGCTGGATGGTTTAAATAATTTGGTGTGTGTGGGGGTGTTAAAGAAGAAATTCTGAATATGACAACCGTATTTTAAAACTGTTATCGTTCTCAATCGACTTTTAACACTCAATAATTAGATCCTTAATTTAAAAATGACATTATGCCCAGGAGAGGCAGAAGATGTTTCTCAGGGGCAAATTTACTCTGATTCAAATTCACTACGCTTGGTGATTATTCAATAAGATGAATGACATTCGGAGCTGAAATCCTACACATTTCAAACTTACTTCCCTTTTGCAAGCACTGTAATCTAAAATTCTATGGCATAGATCTAATTTCTTGACCTCTCCTATATGTGTCATTTAGGAAAAACGACTATCTGTTAGGCTTCCCCTGCTACTTAACCAATACACTGCATGGATTTGCACAGGAGAAAAATCCAGCTGACATCCAGACAAAGTGACTCATGACCAGTCCCACTGAAATTAATAGAAGGTAGTCGCAGTGAGATAGGAAGATGCTACAAGGCATCATCTTATACTGTGCGGGAGACGGCAAGGGTAAACCACTCCTGTATTCTACCAAAGAAAACCACAGGGCTCTGTGGGTGCCCAGAGTCGAAATCGCCTTGACGGCACACTTGACCTTGACCTAGTCCTCCAGCCCGTGTGTCTGGAGATGATGGCAGTTGTAGTCCATGAACATTTGGGACTCAAGATTGGGAAATCCAGTTCTAACAGCCTCTCCCCGACTACAGTTCATAGATTCACCTGGTCCCCATACAAGATGGGAGAACAGCATGGGGGAAACTCACTTGTATTGCTGCAATATTCTCCATTAGTTGATCAGCATTGGAAGCTCCCAGCAGAACCGAACTGACACCTTCATTCCTCAGACACCAGGCTGTGGGGTGGGAGGGAGAAACAGAGGGTGAGTGGGGTGGAGGTGGGGGGAAGACAGAGATGCCCTGGAGGCTGCAAGGCATCATCTTATCCTGGCTTTACTGCAAACTCAAAGTTGTTTCTTGAGACAACTTTGTCTCAAGAAACCGACACCAACAGTGGATTTGTTTTTAACTGCAGACATAAATCGGGCGACACTCTTAACTCGCTGTGAAAAACCCCAATTGTGTGTGAACTGCTCCCCGACAACTCGCAGGGACTTTGGGGGTCAATCTGGCCGATCTGTGAATGCACCCCCTCCGTTCCGGGGGAGATGGGTATTCAAGGGCTTTGTGTGAAAAGGAGATTTGTTCTGGCGTGGGAGCAGCTTTCCTGCGAGGGAAGGCTGAGGCAGCGGAGGGTTTTCCGTCTGGGAAAAGGTGGTTTGTGAGGAAGGGGCTAAGGGAGGGTGACGGACTTCGGGGCTGAGCGGGAAGCGTGTTTTTTCTTCCGCGCAGAACAGGATGGAACTCAAGGCCGCCTCTCTGGACTGACGGAGCAGCGCTTCCACTCACCAATGGCAAGCTGGGGCAGAGTGCAGCCGAGCCGTTCGGCAATGGCTTGCAGTTCCTTCAGCTTGGCTTGTTGCCGCCTGCCTTCCTCGCTCAAGATCTTGTCTTTCAGCCACTGGTAACCCTGTTGGTGGTGAGAGAAGACGGGATCGGTGATGGGGGAGGGCACCCCTACGAGGCGGCATTCATTTCTATGTATGTATTTTTAGAAATATAGAAAGGGATAGGTAGGTATCAGCAGGCCCCCAACTTTCTGGTGAGCATGACACCCAGCTCTTCCGCAGAGGTCTCATTTCCACTGAGAGAGCTGGACTTGTAGGAGCAAGCATGGATTGTCCCCTTTGCTAAGCAGGGTCCACCCAGGCTTGCATTTGAATGGGAGTCTGTGAGACTGTAAGATATTCCCCCTGAGAGGAGGGGACATAACTCGGTGGACTCAAACATGCAGATGTTCTCCCACTGAGCTATGCCCCCTCTCCTAAGGGGAATATCTCCCATCCAAATGCAAACCAAGGTGGACCCAGCTTAACAAAGGGGGCAATTCATGCTTGCGAGTGCAAGACCAGCTCTCTTGGCCTTTTATGGACTCCTCTTACCCTCTTTTATCAGCAGACTTCTGCACAAGACCAGCTCTCTTCTCCGAATATTGAATATCCAAGTATAAGTGAGACCATCTCTGGAGCCTTACCCTCTCCAAGACCTTGACTCCAAATTTTAAAACCAGGGACAAGTCCAAAAGCAATTCACCTTACGACACTTCCAGCTTTGGACCGCACCAGATTTATAAATAGATGCTACAAGCTTTGCAGCTCAAACTCTAAGGAAGAGAACTTAACTCAGAGAGAGAGTACTTTCAGTTTAATATTGCATTTATTCGAATAGAAAGTGACCCAGAATTTAAGGGGACCTCCTTTAAAAATACAGGTCAAATACTGGTTATACCTGTATCTACCGGAAAGGAAGAGGAATCGGAATTTAGGATATCTCCACCCGCAATTTCTAACATCAAAGAACATGGAAAAACCTTCATACTGGATTCAGGTAAACCAGGTAGTCTACGTTTTAAACGTAGCCATTTCTCTTGGGTTATTGCTTCACCTAGACCTTTTCCCTATATATCCACCTACCGGTTGCAAACATTTGACCTATTAGCCCTCATGGCCCTGGCTTAGTCGTCAGAGAGTCTGCAAACATTTTGTCTCAGGAATTTAAGCTACTAGTTTCAAATCTGTTTTGGTTCTATCAAGTGCAAAAAATATCCTCCTCACTCACTTTTAATGACGCTCGGGAGTAGGGTGGGATTCCTCCATCGTACTTCCCTGAAACAATTCCACACGCTAACGGGGACCATGTCATGGCTCCCACACCTAGAAACGGGAGAGAAAATACCATCTTTTAACAAGGTCAAGACTTGGTCAAGTCAGGTCATGGTCAAGTCATGGTCACGGTCAAGTCATGGTCGATTTATGGTCAAGGTCAAGTCATGGTAATGGTCAGGGCAAGACATGGTCAGGGAAAGTCTTGGTCACGTCATAGTCTTGGTCAAGTCATGGTCAAGCCTGGGTCAAGTCTTGGTCATGATTGATTTATGGTCATGGTCATGGTCATGGTCATGGTCAAGGTCAAGTCATGGTATTTTCACTGTAAACTGCCCAGAGATGCAAGTTTTGGGTGGTATAGAAGTATTTTTAAATAAATAAGTAAATAAATATTTAGGTCTGCAGTGGCCACTGGCTCGTCTGGTGGCTACTCAGGGACGGGCCTTCTCCGCTGCTGCCCTGAGGCTTTGGAATGCGCTCCCTACTGAGGTAAGAGCCTCCCCATCTCTGACAACTTTTTAAAAGTATTTAAAGACGCATCTGGAACATAGGAAACAGCCATATACTAAGTCAGACCATTGGTCTATCTAGGTCAGTATTGTCTTCACAGACTGGCAGTGGCTGCTCCAAGGTTGCAGACAGGAGTCTCTCTCAGCCCTATCTTGGAGATGCTTCCAGGGAGGGAACTTGAAACCTTCTGCTCTTCCCAGAGCGGCTCCATCCCCTAAAGGGAAGATCTTCCAGTGCTCACACATCAAGTCTCCCATTCATATGCAACCAGGGCAGACCCTGCTTAGCTATGGGGACAAGTCATGCTTGCTACCACCAGACCAGCTCTCCTCTCCATCTGTTCACCCAGGCTTTTAATTAATATTGTTTTAATGCTGTTTTAAAATATTGTTTCTAAAATTTTAAATTGTTAACGTTTTAAACTTTTTGTTTTAACTAATATTTTACTTTTTCTATTTTTCTTTTGTTGTAAACCACCCAAAGACACAAGATTTGGGTGGTATAAAAATATGTTAGTTAAATAGCTAAACACCACCACTTTGAGAACTTTGGTGGAAGAGCTGAGGTGCTCTTACCCCTGGACGTCCGGGCCAAAGCCCAGGGCCTCTACCCATTTGCAAGGCCTGTTTTGAAACCACTGCCTAGGCTGTCGACATGTTTCTGGGCAAAGTACAAAGTGCTGGTTATTACCTTCCAAGTCCTGAATGGCTGAGGGTACCTGAGGGAACACTTTTCTCTACAGGATCCCAGGCCCTCATCAGGAGGGACCCGTCTTCGGGTTCCACCGGTTCATCTGCTGGTGACTTGGGCTCGGGCCTTCTCGGTTGTTGCTCCTAGGTGGTGGACGACACTCCTCATAGGTACAAGAGGACTGTCTTTCCTGCAGGCCTTCAGGAAAGCTAAGACGACCCATCTTTTTAGCCTGGCTTTTAATGCTATTTAGTTCTAACTGCAATTTTAACCTGCTTTTAATTAGTTTCTGGTTTTAATGTAAGCTGCCCTGAGCCACTTGAGGAAGGGCGGAATCTAAATCAAATAATAAAGACTTCCAGCAGTCAAGAATGTTCTCATGCTTTGATTCTCCTGCCCAACAAGCCTGCAGTAGCCACATTGGCAAGGGTGTGTTAAAAGCTTTTAAACAGTTTAAAAAAAACCAAATAAAGTCTGCTATCAAATTGTATCAGTGTTGTCAGAGGAATGGAAATGAGAATTGGCAGGAATGTCCTCCGACGATTATCCTATGAAGGAAGGACCACCATTGGTTAATTCCTAAAATTTGTCCGGCTGCTGTTAAGATCCGCCAACAATTAACTTCAACTCTCTAGCTTGATTGATTGATTCAGTGCCGTCAAGTCGGTGTCGACTCTTAGCAACTACATAGATAGATTCTCTCCAGGATGATCTTCAACTTGGCCTTGAAGGTCTCTCAGTGGTACATTCATGGCTGTCGTCATCGAGTCCATCCACCCTGCTGCTGGTCGTCCTCTTCTTCTTTTTCCTTCAACATTTCTCAGCATTATGGACTTCTCAAGGGAGCTGGGTCTTCTTCGCATCATGTGTCCAAAGTACGATCGTTTGAGCCTGGTCATTTGTGCCTCAAGTGAAAATTCTGGATTGCTCCAACCACAAAACATTTACTTTGTTGGTGCACTGTATGATAGATCTCTTTACCTGAATGTTGAATAGTTGGTTGTGTTTATGTCTGATCTATGATCGTATTAAAGCTATTTTCATGCATGCATGCATTCATTCTTACCCTAAGCCTGACCCTAGCCCTTTCCTCTGTGCAAAAATGACTGCAATTTTACCCTAATTATTTCGAGGTTGGGAGAAAGAAGGGGTGATGATCTCACACAGAAAGCGGCGAGTGCAACAATGTCATCTCCATGCGTAGGAGAGCAGACGTTGCCGAAAACCACTCTGAGCATGTGTCCCCGAGATGCCAACATTCCTGGGCCTGCCTCATGGATTAACATATTGGAATCCTCCTTATTTTTACACACACACACACACACACACACACAGACACACACGTGCTTTCAGTGTAAGAATGCAGGGGTGCCTCCAGAAACATCAGTGTGCTTTTAAGCCATACTTTGATGTGGGACTACAGCTCCCATCACCCCCAGCCAAACTGTCCAAAGGGACGATGGGAGTTGTAGTACTGCTATGGATATTTGTACACCCCCTTTCCCCTAAAGTGCTCAAAGCAGTTTGGGCAGAAAATTAAATAAAAAATAGGGGGTCCCCTGTCCCCAAAGGGCTCACCATCTACAACAAAACGTGGGAGGGATGCTGTGCTGAGATTGGAGAGGGACTCCAGCGATAGATCTGCAGTTCAACACCTCCTGATTAATCCGTTATAATTCAAGAGGTCTTGAATGGTTATTTCCCATCATGCCCTGCTCAATACAAATAGGGCCACTGCCAGACAGGATACCAAACAAGCATTTGGCTGTTGTATTGCACCAGGAAGGGAATTCTTTTGCCCTTGGAACAACAATACTCAGGGGCAGCGTTCCCTTTAACAGGGATCCCCAGATGTTGTTGACTACAACGCCCATCATCCCGGCTGCAGGGGACTTTCGCTGGGAGTCATCGTCAGCAACGTCTGGGAATCCCTGGAAAAGGGGACGGTGCTCATGGAGACGCCCCAGCTTGGCTCAGCTTAGGAAGGTGGATGGAGGAAGATTTCTGAAGATTTCATGCAAAAGTACCAGATGCTGCCTTGGGAGAGGCATCTCCTGCAAGTGGGAATGCCTCTGCCAAGAGGATGTGGTGGTGGTGCTGCTGAAGGGACAACACTGGACTGAAGCAAGGGGCCACAGGGAGATTTCATGCAAAAGCATCAGGTATCAGATGCTGCCTTGGGAGAGGCATCTCCTTCAAATGGGAACGCCTCTGCCAAGAGGAATGCCTCTCCTGCAAATGGGAATGCCTCTGCCAAGAGGTGCTGCTGAAGGGACAATGCTGGACTGAAGCAAGAACCCCCACCTTGCCCAGACGAAAAGGGGCATGCCCCTCTTCTCCCCAGCACAGCACTTGCCCCGCCCTCTCCGCTTTGAACACTAGGCAGGTACTTACCGATCTTGTGGAAAAGCTCCGGCAGCTGCACCTCCACCTTCTCCCGCTGGAACATATGGTACTCCGCCTGCTCGCAGATGGGAGGGATGAGGTTGAATTGCCGAGCCACTGAGTAGGCTTCCTGGGGAGGGCAGAGACAAAAGCCCGGGGTCACTGGGGGGGGGGCAGAAAACTCTGAGCATCCCTCCTTTACCCCACAGTGTCCCAGGACACCCTGAGCACCCCCCAACATGGCACCAGGCTGAGAGGTGGGGCAGAGAAAGGGAGGAGCTGCCCCCGGTGCCAGAGACTGGAGTTGGAGCTTAACATGAGCAATGGTGCAGAGCTCCTGAGAATGTGCAGAAGGTTTTTCTTTCGTCACAGTGAAAAAACCCCTGTGTAAGAAATCAAATGAATCAAATGAGAAACTCAATGTTTTCCTCTGGGGCTTGGCGAAAACCAAGTGTGTGTCTGTTGAGGTTATGGCCAAGTCCAGAGGAGAACACTCCGTGGAGAATTTAATTCCTTGCACTGTACTTCCTAGACTCGGCAGCATTCATCGCATGGGGAGCAGGAGGGATCCTTGACGGTTGCCGAAATGCAACGGGAAGGACAAAACAAGTTCACAAGAAGGGAATTAGGGCAAGAGGTTCTCAGACTTGTGTCCCCAGAAGTTTTTGGAGCACAGTTCCCATCAGCCCTCGACCGCTGTGGCAGAGGAGGATGGGAGTTGTAGTCCAGCATCTGTGACGGCCCTCCAGGTGGCTGATGATACCAGCAGGGAGCATTGCAGAAAGGGCGGGGTGGGGTGGGGGGGTCTCAAGTGAGGTGGGGAAGGTGACAGGAGCAGAACATCTGCTTGCTTGCAGAAAGTCCCAAGTTCCCTCCCTGGCAGCATCTGCGAGATAGGGCTGAGAGAGACTCCTGCTTGCAGCCTTGGAGAAGCCGCTGCCAGTCTGGGTAGACAATACTGAGCTAGATGGACCAAGGGTCTGACTCAGTAGATGGCAGCTTCCGATGTATGTATGTATGCACGTGCATGTCGGCCCTCGCCCGCCATACCATAATTTCCATGGAGCTCCAGCGCGAAGTCCCCCAGTACATGGCCATCCCTTGGTTGATCACGTGAGTCATGGCTCGTACCGTCTCTGTGGGAGAAAAGCAGAAAGGGGAACGGAGGGAGGGGCGTTAGAGCGGAGAGCGACCGGCCAGCCCGTCCCGCTGCGTTAAGGCCACGACACCAACATGGGGAAAGGAGAGGGAGAGGAGGCTCGGACTACTCAGACATCTTGCAAGCAGGCGTCAATCGAGGCCGCGGGAGGAGGAGGAAGCAGCAGAGCGCGGCCACGCGCGATACGGGGAATCGGATCGGACTGAACCGCCCGGGAAATGCTTCCCCTCTGCTTGTGGGCGATCCCTTCGGAGAAGGTGGGAAGGAGATAAACCAGCAGACAGACAGACAAAACCAAACCAGACAGGGAAGGGTGGAAGGGGGGGAGACACGACAGAAGGGGCTGCTTGCCAACAGAGTCAAAATACGACCAAGGGCACCTCTCGTTGAGCATCCCGGTTGCCAGTGGCCCACGAAGTCCCAAAGGGAGGCCAAATGGCCACCTCCATGGCCTGCTGCCCACCCAGCCAGGACTGTTATGTCACAGGCATCCTTTCAGGAGCCATGTATGCCAGCAGGCAACAGAACATCCTGTGGCCGTGAGTTCCACAGGTCGATTATCCATTGCTTGAAGTTCTTTTGTGGTTGTTTGGTTGGTTGACTGGTATAAGAAGCTAAGAAAAGTTATGATGGATCAGACCAAAGTCTATCTCACCCAGCACCCTGTTTCTGAGAGTGGCCAGGAATGAAGGCAGCTGCACCAATTCATTTGGGGAGCGGGAAGGAAACTTCCTGTCAGGTTGCCAAGGAAAGGACCCTTGGGGAAAAAGAGCAACGGACTCAAAACGTGTTCGGGGAAACTGGAACTTAAAGAACAAATTAGTTTTCCATGGCACCTCTGTGGGGTTTCATCCTGTACTCTCCAAGAGTGGCCAGCCAGATGTCCCCGGGAAGTGCACAAGAAGGGAATTAGGGCAAGAGGTTCTCAGACTTGTGTCCCCAGAAGTTTTTGGAGCACAGTTCCCATCAGCCCTCGACCGCTGTGGCAGATGGGAGTTGTAGTCCAGCATCTGTGACGGCCCTCCAGGTGACTGGACCCCAGCATCCGACATTCAGATGCTGATGGAGGCTCCCTCTAGCGAACCTGAGTAAAGGTTTGTTATGCTTGCTGGCTCCCTGTTTCAGTGCACAACCCGACAGGCTCTATCTGGAAGCCGGAGGGTCACTTTTATGAAACCTCAGTTGAGCAGGTTAATGGCCACCCCTCTGGTGTCCTAGGAGGAAAAGTTGCTTCTGGGTAGGGATGTGCACGAACGGGTCCGTGCATTCCCACGAGGCAGGGGTGGGTGGGTTACCTTTAAGGAGCAGGGAAGGTGCCCATTCCGCACACACACACACACACACACCCGGCGCTGTCTCCAAAAACACTGGCAAAGGGCTGCTGCGTACCTTCTGGCAGCCCTGGTCAGCATCGTACCAGAAGTGGCCGGTGCGTGATATGTGCATGCGCACTGGCTACTACCGGAGTACGATGCTGACTCGGGGGGGAATGGGCACCCTCCCTGCTCCTTAAAGGTAACCCCCCACCTTCGAACCGGTCCGAACACCGGAACTCCGAACCGGTTCGTGCACATCCGTACTTCTGGGTGTCCAGCCAAAGAAGCTTAATTCTTTAAGCAGAAGGAAGAATTGGTTCTCTCTCATGTTTAGACAAATTTTCTACTCACAGCAGACGGCAAAAGCATGTGCCGTGGAACTGAATGGGGCTGGCTTTCAACCAGACATACCCAGGATTGAGCCGTTCCCCGAATTCCCGCGGTCAACCTGTTCAAGAATTGGATTAACAGGCTACTGTTAATCAGTTCAAGCGGTTCTCAAATGTGAGGCCCCAGACGTTGTCCCTCGATACCTTCCAAGAGCCAAAGGCCAGTGTGACTGGGGATGATGGAAGTTGTAGTCCAACATCTGGGGACCCAAGATTGGAACTGGGTTGGATGGCGAACCCTCCTATCTCGGAAAAGTGCTGGGTTCGAGAGTTGGGTAGGACAGCACCATCTGTCCAGCTCCTCTCCCCCAAACGATCACTTCCTCCCCTTCGACACTGCTGTTTTCTTGGCCCTCAGACACAAAATGGGAACTCCCACAGCTCCCAGATTTGGGTAGGACACCTGTCCTACCCTCATTCTGACCGTGTGAACGAGACTACTGAAAAATCCCATTTCTTCACACCCCACTACAGTCTAAGCACATGTAACTCCCCAGCTCTGCCTTCCTCCCTCCCCAGCTCTGCCTTCCTCTTTCTCCCCTTCCCCTTGTGGCAAATGATCGATTGTATGCTCTTCAGGGCAGGGACCCATCCACTTGTACTCTGGAAGGCACTACACAAATCAATGGCGGTATAGGCATAAACATATATTCACCATTTAACAAGTAAAAACTATCAATCATGAGGGGCTGGGAATGTCTTCTACACATGTACCAAACACGCAGAGGAGAAGCAAGACCATGCCCCTTTGCTGTTGTGTGAGAGGGACCCTCTGCCCATTCCTTCCCCCATGTTCCATACAGGGGGATCATTTCCTATTTGCTAGTAACACACCAAGACCAAAATAGACCCTGCCCCAATAAACAAGGGAATCTATCATTCAAAGCCTCACTGATTTAAAATTTGCCAGCTGGTCCCCCCTGCTGATTAATCAACTAAACCTTTAGTTGATTGACCTACTATTAAAGCTTGCCCCTCATAACGGGAGTAATGTATACTCCTGGCTCAAAGGGTCTGGCAGGCCTGAGAAGAAGTGAAGTGCAGAACTAGAATTCTCTCCCGCTGTCCTGCTCTGACCACTTTAAGTGCTCCATCAGAATGGCATTGCTATAGGGCTGGCTGGGATAGGGGGCTTTGTCTGTCTCAGGGGTCCAGCCAGTACCCAACCAATGCCCTAAACAGCATAGGCCCTGGGTATTTAAGAGAACGACTTCTTTGCAAGCAGACACCTCATGGCGCAGCGGGGGAAACGACTTGACTAGCAAGTTAGAGATTGCTGGTTCAAATCTCCGCTGGTGTGTTTTCCAGACTATGGGAAACACCTCTATCAGGGAGCAGCGATACAGGAAGGCTCTGAAAGGCATCATCATCTCATGCTGCGCGGGAGGAGGCAATGGTCAACCCCTCCTGTATTCTACCAAAGACAACCCCGGGGCTCTGTGGGCACCAGGAGTCAAAATCGACTCGACGGCACATTTTACTTCTTTGCCCAGAGCCTCACTGAGATCATCCGGAGAGGTTTGTCTGGTGGCTAATCAGAGATGGGCCTTTTCCGTTGCTACCCTGAGGCTTTGGAAGGTGCTCCCTGCTGAAAGAAGAGCCTCCCCATCTCTGACAACTTTTAAGAAGGCAGTTAAGGCACATTTGTTCACCCAGGCTTTTAATTAGACTTACAGTTTTTAACACTGTGTTAAATTTTAAATTATTCCGATGTTTTAATTGGCATTGTTTCATTGCAAATCTCCCAGAGACATCAGCTTCAGGTGGTATATAAATGTGTTAAATAAAATAAAGATGTTAAACAAACGAAACAAACCCCACCACCCTCTTGGCCCACGTCAGAAGCAGCGAGACGGATATGCCTCTGCAGCGCTGCTGGTGCAAAGATACTGAAACTGCAGAAGGCAGGCGGGTGGGAGGGAGAGAAGGTCCTCCCCAGCGGATGAGGCTTCTCTGCCTTTGCCCCTCCCACGACAAGCAAAACCAGACTGAACTCTGCAAAACAGCCGAATTATGCAACATAAAATAAACTATGCACAATCGTACGGATGGCATAATTTAGGGTAGGGAACCTTGGCTCTCCGGCTGCTGAATAAAACTCCCATCACCTCCAGCCACAAAGCAGAGAGACCTCTGGAAAGCTTCTCTCCCCCGCAACGCCCGCTCAGTGTTTCTAAGCTCCTTGCCGACCCCTTTTCAGTGCGGAGGTTTATACTGCTGCAATATACGGGATGGGGTAGTGGCTGTCAGTTATGAAGCGGTATGGAACCTCCATGGAGAGGCACAGTCTACCGCTGATCACCATAGGCCAGAAGCACTCAGCAGTGGAAGGCAGCTGTGCTCATGCCCTGCACGGGGGTGTCCGTTTGGACACAGCCGAAAGCAGGATGTCTGCAGGAGGCCCACTAGCGGTGTGTCAACTAAAGGTCACCTGGGATCCCGAAGGGTGAAGCCTGGGCTGGCCCAAAGTATTGTGGCCTCTGAAGCAAGGTGCCCATGTTGCCTTGCCCTGGCTGGGGGCCAGCCCCCTTTCAAAGCCGACCCCTGCAAGGTTAGAAAGGGTCCACATGGCGGGGGGGGGGGCAGGGAGGAGGGAAGGTACCTAGGAGCCTCCTCTCCTCTCCCTCTGCTTCTTGCAAACTTTGCATGGCGGGTGAGGAGGGGAGCTCCTCGCCCTTGCTCAGTTTGCAAAGGTCTGGTCAGTCCCAAAGAGCTGCTGCAGCGGCCAATAAATCTGCCGCCCGGGACCAGCCGGCCTCATCTTGCCTCATGGAAGGGCCGCCGTGGGCACAGCTGCTCTTGAGCTCCACCTGCGGGCCTCCGGGGGTGACGCTTCTCCCAGAGAATACGGCACATGGCTTGGCTTGCTGACAGCAGGCGTCATCGACAGCAGGGGCACTCCCGATGCTGCTTTGTGGATGGGGGTGATGGGAGTTGTAGTCCAGCGCCATCGGGAGGGCCACTGGTTGGGGAACCCTGATCTAGACCCGGGATTCTCAACGTTGGGTCCCCAGATGTTATTGGACTTCAACTCCCATAATCCCCAGCCCCAGTGGCCTTTGTTCAGGGCTCATGGGAGTTGAAGTCCAATAACATCTGGGGACCCAATGCTGAGAATCCCTGAGACACTCACTAGAGTCCATGTTCCGCCACCATCCCTACCCCACCTGCTCTGGCCGTCCCTATTTGCCTCTTCGTGACGTTTTGCCAGCGTTCCTTGCACAGTGGTCTTCCGGCGGGGCTCTGCTTCCTTCCCCCTGAATCTCCGGAAGCAAAACATCCGAGTATACCTGGGAACGCGTGCACACGTGTGTGCGGGCAGCCGAGGTCTGTGCGGAACTGTCGGCAGCCTCCTCTGGGCGGTTCTGGCTTGCAAACCTGTTCTTCTGGATAGCCCCCCCCGCCCAGCCCGGCTTTTAGATCAGCGGAGGTGGGACGACTGCAGAATAAACCAACACAGCATGCAGCGATGGGGTGGGGCGGGGGGCTCAAAGGGTGGTCCCTGAAATGAGGTCTGCGGAGCTGCAAGCCTGTCCCGGCTTTCCTCTGTGAAATGTCGAAGAGCCGTCGAACTGCCCCCCTCCCCGCTCCGCAAATTGGCCCCTTGCTGGTTAGGGCAAGTCAACGGCCTGCAAGGTCCCGAAGGGAGGCTGTTCAGAGGAGACGGCGATGACAACGAAGGATCTGCTGCCCACATGGCCAGCCGCAGAAGCACCCACTTGTCCAGGAAAGGGCCTCTTAACAAGAGATTCGTCTACAGCTGTTCTATCAGGCAGGGAGTCCATTTCCTGGCCTGGGAAAATTACATAGGAACAAAGGAAACTGCCATATACTGAGTCAGACCATTGGTCCCTCTAGCTCAGTATTGTCTTCACAGACTGGCAGCAGCTTCTCCAAGGTTGCAGGCAGGAGTCTCTCTCAGCCCTGCCAGGGAGGAAACTGGGAACCTTCTGCGCTTCCCAGAGCGGCTCCATCCCCTGAGGGGAATATCCTGCAGTGCTCACACATCAAGTCTCCCATTCATATGCAACCAGGGAAGACCCTGCTTAGCTATGGGGAAAGGTCATGCTCGCTACCACAAGACCAGCTCTCCGCTAATGGCAGGGGCGTCAGTATCCCTCTGCTCAGGTGCAGAAGCTGGGACTGGATACACAATCTGGCAACCCCCCCCCCCCAAAAAAATAAGTGCTTAAAATCACCATCACCATCACCACCATCATCATCATCAAGTTTCTAGTCTTAAGCTTAGGGGCGGGGGAAAAGCTTGAACATGTCTGATAAAAGCTCACGTGGAAACTAGTTTGTCCTTCGGGTGGCCCCCTCTGTGTGCCTCTGGTTTCTGGGACTCTCTTAGAAGTGCCCCCCCCCCGAGAGGAGTGTTAGACATGCAGGGGGAAAGGCCCGGGAGTTCCTTCCAGCCAAAGCAAAACGGTGCATGCCAGAAAGCCGAGCAGGAAGCGAGGAAGCACCACACCCCATGCACAACTGAGAGACCTCCCGCAGTTCAGTTCTCAGGTGGGGTGGCCGGGGCACGGGACCCCCACCAAGGGACTCATCCTGGACTTCGGGGCGCCTGGAAACCACTGCCCAGGAAACCACTGGAAACGGACTCCTGCCTCGGCACCAATCACAGTCAAGGGGCCACTGCTTGGCAAGCAGAGCAAGTCTGGCGGCCAGGCGAACGATCTGAGGCTGCGGGTCTGTCCAAGAGAGACGCTGCCAGTCACCCACAGACAATTCTGGGCTGGGTGGCCTGGCTCAGCGAAAGGCAGGTTCTCAGGGCCATCTCGCCATGCCGTGCCGACATGAACCAGATGCACTCAATGCAGAAATGCAACCTCCAGATGCGTCTCTGCATGAGTCCCTGTTCTGGACTTGCTTCTTGCAGCCAGCCTGGAGTTCAGGTTCAGGTTCCTGGCAGAAAGGAACCTGCACCTCTCTGGGAATGTTCTCTGCACTCCTAGTAATAAGCGGCAGACATCCAGGTGTAGCTCAAAGAGTTATCTTCCAAGATTACCAGTAAAATGAGGCGGAGGGGGGGGAGAAGAAGGAGAACCAGCCCCACCGACAACCAAGGGGTCAAATTCCAAACTAGCACAGACAGGCATCATGGACTTAAAAGTAGGGATGGAACATGCAGTCAAGACAGACAGACAGACCAAAAAAAAAAAAAAAGATGAAATGGTGTGAATTCCAATAGGCAAAAAGCAAGGACAGAAGGAGGGAACAAACAATATTTTTTGCTTTGAACTTTTTACTTGCAAGATGTTGCTAAAAAGGGCAAAGGGGTTTGTTTGGGGTTTTTTTGGAGGGGGGCTTTCTTTTGCTTCCTTCGGGCATTTTATGGAGAATTGTTGCCATTCGGGTATAGGGAGATATTGCCAATGAGAACTGGAAACAACCACCACCAAGCGTCTAGATTCTGTTCCATAAAATGCCACTTGGATACAGATGATCAAGATGGGGGGTACGGTGTACCTTCTATGATGAATGTTCGCGACCTGGAAGAGCTAAATGGGTTTCCTGGTGATAAAAGAAAGATTTGAGAGAGACCAGAGTTTACAGCTGCTGGCGTAGTGCAAAGCACGGTACAATGCAAGGGGGTGTCGGCAGAACACAAGACTAATTCCCTCCCTCCCCAAAACTCTCTCTTTGAAAAAGAGAAGGCAGATGCTGCCAGGCGTACGTTGCCAGATCCTCACCCAGAGACAACTTGGAAGACCGTGAGGCTTCTGCAGCTGCTGTGCCATCCACAGCAGTGCCTTATGCAGAGTCAGACCCTTGGTCCATCTAGCTCGGTATTGTCTACACTGACTGGCAGCAGCTTCTCCCAGTTTATAGGCAGGAGTCTCTCAGCCTCACCCGGAGATCGGTGGCCAGGGAGAGAACTTGGACCTTCCTGCATGCAAGCAGGCAGATGCTCTACCCTGAGCTACGGCCTCATCCCCTCAGGGGAATCTCTTCCACTGCTCACACATGTAGCCTCCCATTCAAATGCAACCAGGACAGACCCTGCTTAGCTAAGGGGACAAGTCATGCTGGCCGCCACGCAGCGGGGAAATGCTTGACTAACAAGTAGAAGGCTGCAGGTTCGAATCCCCGCTGCCACTATATTGGGCAGCAGCGATATAGCAATCTGAAGCCACCTAATGCCGCAGTGGGGAAATGACTTGACTAGCAAGCCAGAGGTTGCCAGTTCGAATCCCCACTGCTGGTATGATTCCCAGGCTATGGGGAACACCTGTATCAGGCAGCAGCGATGCAGGAAGATGCTGAAAGGCATCATCTCATACTGTGCGGGAGGAAGCCATGGGAAACCCCTCATGTATTCTACCAAAGACAACCACAGGGCTCTGTGGTTGCCAGGAGTCGACACCGACTCCACGGCACACTTTACCACAAGACCAGCTCCCGTTCTGGCAGCCCTTCAGATTTCAGACCCCCACGCAGTTATTCTTCAGAAACCAAGGTATCTCTGGCCAGCAGTTCCACAGGGTCAAGGAGCTATGGGCACGGACGAGGGTGACGATATCAGGTTCCCTCCCATCACCAACATTCTCCACCTAACTTCAAATATTGGTTAAGACATCGGGCCAATGTCAGATGGTGGAGGGAACGTTACGATACGGAAAGGGCTGGAAAGACCTACAGGTGAAACTCGGAAAATTAGAATATCGTGCAAAAGTCAATTAATTTCAGTAATGCAAATTAAAAGGTGAAACTGATATATGAGACAGACGCATTACATGCAAAGTGAGAGAAATCAAGCCTTAATTTGTTATAATTGTGATGATCATGGCGTACAGCTCATGAAAACCCCAAATCCACAATCCCAGAAAATTAGAATATTACATGGAACCAAGAAGACAAGGATTGTAGAACAGAACAATATCGGACCTCTGAAAAGTATAAGCATGCATATGTATTCAGTACTTGGTTTGGGCCCCTTTTGCAGCAAGTACTGCCTCAATGCGGCGTGGCATGGATGCTATCAGCCTGTGGCACTGATGAGGTATTATGGAAGACCAGGATGCTTCATTAGCGGCCTTCAGCTCTTCTGCATTGTTTGGTCTCATGTCTCTCATCCTTCTCTTGGCAATGCCCCATAGATTCTCTATGGGGTCAGGTCAGGCGAGTTTGCTGGCCAATCAAGCACAGTACACTGTATACTTTTCAGAGGTCCGATATTGTTCTATTCTACAATCCTTGTCTTCTTGGTTCCATGTAATATTCTAATTTTCTGGGATTGTGGATTTGGGGTTTTCATGAGCTGTACGCCATGATCATCACAATTATAACAAATTAAGGCTTGACTTATCTTGCTTTGCATGTAATGCGTCTGTCTCATATATCAGTTTCACCTTTTAATTTGCATTACTGAAATTAATGGACTTTTGCACGGTATTCTAATTGTCCGAGTTTCACCTGTACATACTGGCCATCGCTCCGTCTGAAGCCGCCCACAGTGTGGGAACGTTGGACCTGAGCCGATCTCACCTTGCCACAGGCACTGCATGAGAGCGCCACAGCTCACTGGCAGAGCGCACACTTTGCAGGCAGAGAGTCACTGCTTTGATCCCTGGCAGCGTCTCCCAGTCCAAGGCAGGAGGGGACGGAAAAGCCCCTTCTCTGCCTGAAACCCTGGAGACCCCCTGCCAGTCAGAGGAGATGGCTGGGTGGACCAAAGGTCTGGCTTGACACAAGGCAGCTTCAAATGCAGGACTGAGGAAGCTGCCCGTTGCCTCTCTGTACGATTCACGGTTCTAGCTCTGCCTCCTTCCAAGGAGTCACCACTCTGCCTCCAACTTCAGGTGTGATTGGTCTCCTGTTCAAAGGATCTTGGGGGCCGGGTCGGGGAAAGACCTTTGCCTCTAACCCTGAAGTCAAAGAGTTGGCAGTCAAAGTGGACAATCTGGGCAAGATGCTTCATCTATGAAACAAACGCTATTAAAATATGCAGCAGTTTGTAACGTAATAGCCCGATTCGGACATTATGCGATACGAGTGTACAGATGTCTGAACACCCGCACACGTGTTTGTGTGGATGAGTGTACCTGTGTTCATTTTAAAAGTGAAGCTGGATCCAGGCCCTTCAAATGCTTGGCACAGCGAGGAAGCGTACTTCCGTACCTGCGTCCAGCATAACATGTGAATGCCTGTCCCTGTGTACACTGCACACTTGTTGAACATCACATGTGAATGGGTCTGTTACACACTTGATGTCTGCTGTCCAGGCCTGCGCTGAGATTCTGACCAAGAGCCCAGCTGAGTCACCTCGGGGTCTCCTTGTGTGCCCTTCTCCCCGATGTGGCCAGCGGGGAGGAAACTGTGACCCTGTCCAGAGAGGAGAGGGTGGGCGAAAGGGCGAGGGAAGGAGGCTCCGTATCTCACTCCGAGCATCCTAAGAGGCAGATCCCCCCAACCTTCTCTCTCCAAATGAACTGGGGAAAGTGCTGCAGACACTAAGATGCAACTGTGCAGAGAACAAAGTGGCTGGAACCCCAAAGGCGAGGAAAGGAAAGGGGCAGCTGCACCACAGCCGTCAGTTAGAGTAAGGAGCCGAGAGATTTGCAGAAAACGAAACAGACTTCACAGCTGAAGGGCTGGCCCATACAGGGCAGGGGTCTCCCACTGGGGTCTCGGATGCTGACCTCCAACTCCGTCCCCTGCTAACTGGGCAAAGAGGCACTTTTTCAAAGTGCGGCTGCTCTTTATTGAGCAGGGGGAGAGCAACTGGCCGTGCCCGCCCCCAGCACAGCATCCCTCCAGTGGCTGTTGCTGGTGTCTGCCTTGTGTTTCTTTATTAGACTGTGAGCCCTTTGGCGACAGGGAGCCATCTTTATATTTATATTTAAACCACAATATATATTTATATTTAAACCACTTTGGGAACTTTTGTTGAAAAGTGGTATATAATATATTAGTATTAGTACTACAACTCCCATCACCCCTGGCCACTGTGATTGCGGATAATGGGAGTTGTAGTTCCAAAGGGGCCCAATCATTTTAAGGACAAAACCCCCGAAACAGCCTTCAATTAAACTCCTGAGTTAAAATTCAGAAAGTGAAGTTCTGAAGGAGAATAGCTTGCAGAAATATTTTAACTATCACTCTGAACCATTTCTGGGGTGAGAGACAACGATACTTACAGCCATTTCAGCCCCCCATCCCCAAATCCCCCCCCCCGATTTTTCCTTTTCAAGCAGCGAGGAAAAATACAACATGTTTTTCTTTGAATCCCCACTCCCGTCCCCCCTGCTGGACATTCACAGCTCTAGGAACCCAAGTACGAAACCCCATTTGAGAGAGACGTGGCGCTCACGGGGTCCACCATGATTCCTCGAGACTAACCTTCCTCGCAGGGCTGTTGTAAAACGCCACCCAGTAAGGAGCATGGCACATTTGGGATGCTGCTGCAGACTCAAGGGAGGGCATAATATCAGGAGGGGCTTCCAAAGGACCTGGGACAGGGGAAATTTCCTGTGGGGGGGGGGATACTGCAAGAGGGTTCTGTCCGACCCACCTATCAGCTCACAAGTTTGACGATACAAACACACAGACAGAAGGCGGCAGAGAACAGATCAGAATCAGAGACAAGCGGATTAGTGGGCTGGTGAGCTCAGCAAGGAACTGAGGCCTTCATGGCGGAAAGGAAAAGTCAAGTTAAAAAGGACAAAAGGGGGGTGGCGGGGAGAGATGAGTTTGGGTGGGGAATGGGAGATGGAGGAGAGAGATCGGGGCCCTGCGCCCAACCCAGGATTTTGTGGGGTAGGGATCAAATGCCAAAGGAGCGTGCATCTCTACAAAGGTTTGCACCCTGAGCTGTCACAGATGGGGGCAGAGATGGAGGGGGAAGAGGGATTGATTCATTCTGCTTCACTGCCCCTTGTGATGATTAATCTCCTGCTGGCATTTTGTTGTATTTGGGAGTGATAGTGGGGAGGGGCTTTGTCTCCTCCTCAAGGGCTGTGGTCATCGGAACCTAGGGAGCTGCCATATACTGAGTCAGACCCTGGGTCTATCTAGCTGAGTATTGTCTTCACAGACTGGCAGCGGCTTCTCCCAGGTGGCAGGCAGGAATCTTTCTCAGCCCTAACTTGGAGATGCTGCCAGGGAGGGAACTTTAAATCTAGATGCTCTTCCCAGAGTGGCTCCATCCCCTGAGGGGGATATCTCCCAGTGCTCACACATCAAGTCTCCCATTCATATGCAGCCAGGGTGGACCCTGCTTAGCTAAGGGGACAAGTCATGCTGGCGACCACAAGACCAAGCTCTCCTCCCTTGGGTGGGAGGAGAACTCTTGAACTCTGCTGCCCTATACAGAAACCTATATCGTATGCCGGGCAGCTGGGCAGCACAGAAAGCCAGGGACCCTTTTGGAGCAACTCGTAAGGAGACCTGGGCCTCAATCCAGGGAAGCCCAGGGGGAGGCGCGACCCAAGCACTAGGAACCCTGGAGCAGCAGCTTCAGTGCTCAGATGCAGGGGGAGTTGTGTTTCCCAGCGTCCCGCCTCGGTCTCTGTTTCAGCTTCTTTTTTTTAAAAAAAGAAAGATGGGCAGGAACAACTTGGCATGACTCGAGCACGCACCGCACGGCCCTTTCCGGAGAAAGCCCAGCCAGCCACCAATTTACGGGTGTCATTTCTTATCTGTGCGCTGTAAGAACCAAAGGAAAGCCTGGCTGGATCAGGACACAGTGCAAGGCCCATCGACACTGGGAGGAAGTGCTCAGAGAGAGGCCCACAAGCAGGGTCTGAAGGCAACAACCCTCCATCTCTGTTGGACACCCCCCACCCCAATGCTCAACAATTGGCACTCGCAGCTAGACTGCCTCTGAACACGGAGGTTCCACTAGCCACGGTGGCTAAAACTGTCAACAGGCCCACCCTCCCGCAGGAGTGTCTCTTGGGAACCACCCCCAAATGGACAGGGGATCTACCCCACTCCCCGCAATAATAATAATGATTAATAATGATTAATAATAATAATAATAATAATAATAATAATAATAATAATAATAATAATAAAACACCACACACACACAAAGGCAGCCAAACACCAGGTTTCTCTGACCCTGGGGAATTTCTGCCTAACCGAAAGCGGGATGCTTTGTCTACCGTCTCCAAAGCGAGTGAAAAGCGACGGTTCTTTGATGGAACAAAATGCGGCAAAGCCACAGCTCAGGGTTCTGTGGTGCCAATTCCCCAATCTGGCGCTGGGAGGGATGCCGAAGCAACAGGAGGCTCCGGTGAGCCCACACGACCTGCCCTCAGAAGAGACAACGCGCCGCCTCTCTGCGTGACTCACGGCTCTCGCCTCCCCACATGCCAAGCTGTCTCCTCTGAGGTCGCCCGGCTGTGTCGATGCGGGTGGGATCCGACCAGCCGGCCCCCTTTCAACGCAGAGGCGCAGTGAGCCTGCCGCCTGCTCTCGGAGGAGGCTGCCTGTCGCTTCGCCGCTCGAGTCGGAGAACGGCTCAGTTCCGCGGGGGAAGCCTCGTGTGCAACTCAATCATCCGGCCGCTCCTAACGCAGAGAGGCACAGCAGAGCTCCCGGCCCTCAGAGGAGACCGCCCTGCACGAACCAGTTGCTCCGGGGGTGCTGCCTTCCAGTCTGGGGTGCACTCCCGGAACAGAGACCGGTGTAGTCACGGGGACTGCCACATGCAGAGTGCAGGGGCGAAAGCCCGTCTGGAGTCTGGGAGCCAGATGTCCCCCGGTTTCGACAGGGGAAGCGATGATCAGAACCTTGGGAAAAACGGAGTTTGGCTCCCTCTCCCTGGTCCCGACCGGCAGAATCCCAGGACCCAACAACAGGAGATCTGAGAGAGGTGCACAGACTCACCTTCCATGGGCGTATTCGGGTCCGGCCGGTTGGCAAACACCACGTCCACGTAGTCTAGCTGCAGGCGCTCCAACGAAGCCTTCAGGCCTGGGGTGGGGGGCAGAAAGCAAGGACATCAGGACCCTGCTCTGGAACAGACAGTCAGGGGTACACCCTGAGCTCACAGAGACCCTCCCTCGCCTCCCCAACCCCCTCTTTCTTAAAACGGGGAGATCTAGAACTAGCGGGTGATCAGGATGTGGGTACCCATCACATTTCTCAGTGCCAAGTCTTGGAGTCTGGTCAACGCCAGTGTGGGAGTGAAGTAGGGGTACATGAGTGGACGGGATACGGCATAGGAACATCGGAAGCTGCCATCTACTGAGTCAGACCACTGGTCTATCTAGCTCAGTATTGTCTTCACAGACTGGCAGCGGCTTCTCCAGGGTTGCAGGCAGGAGTCTCTCTCCCAGCCCTATCCTGTTGGAGATGCTGCCAGGGAGGGAACTGGGAACCTTCTGCTCTCCCCAGAGCGGCTCCATCCCCTGAGGGGGAATATCTCCCAGTGCTCACACATCAAGTCTCCCATTCAAATGCAACCAGGGCAGACCCTGCTTAGCTAAAGGGACAGGACATGCTTGCTACCACAAGACCAGCTCCCCTCTCCTGTCAGGTCTTGTTCTTGAAAGGTGGAGTTTTAAATTTAATTTTTATTTACGTTTCTATCCCGCTCTTCCTCCAAGGAGCCCAGAGCAGTGTGCATGGTTGTTTTTCTCCTCACAACAGCCCTGTGAGGTAGGTTAGGCGGAGGGTGAAGTGGCTGGCCCAGAGTCACCCAGTGAGTCTCATGGCTGAATGGGGATTTGAACTCGGGTCTCCCCGGTCCTAGTCCAGCACTCTAACCACGGCAGCACTTGTTGCTGCAACCAGGATTTCCACCATCATCGGTCACTGCTAAATATATTTTCTCTTGCATTAATAAAAATTACAGGAAATAGTGTAAAAATTACATCAGGCCTCTCTCATATTCCTCCTGCTAAAGATCTGGTGGGGTGGGACCCCCCAACCCTAACAGTTTTGGTGGAGATCCAGGGGCTCATGGCGGCAGGAGGGGTCTGAGGCCAAATTTCTTCTGCTCCCCGCCATGGCCCCAATCCAGACAATGTCCCTTGTCTGCTATTTACACCAGAAAACAGCAAACGGGAGCTCCTGGCATGACCCACATCCCAAGCAGCTTGACTCTCGGCTGACTCTCCGTTTCATTATCCTCTCTGGGTGACTTCCAGACGACTTTACTCAGTAATACTACTCCGGACTTCTGAATTCCACTAGGCCAGTCACTGCACTCGATTAGTATCTCTAATCCGTCATCAACCCATTAAGGATGCCATAATGCCCATTAAACTGATTGAGCAAAAATTAACACAACCCATTACATCATCTCAAATTCATCTGGAATTTATTTAAAACTTATCTTTCAGGACCAAATCTCTGCGATCGCATTTGGGCCAGACAGGATAAGCATGCTTAATTTAGATTAAAAACTGATCCCCGCTCCCGCTCGACAGCATGCGTGGGTGTCCATGTTCACCCTCTGAACGGAGCATGGTGCAGACAGATCTCTTGTGTGCATCGCAACGCTTGTCCCGGTGACCCTTCAGAAGGGTCCAGGTGGAGAATCCTTGCCTTGAGAAATCAAAACCAACAACTCAGAACTGCAGGCTTCTGCTCTTGCTAATGTCCCTGCACCCACAAAGCCCTGGGTTCAACTCTTGCCTCTGCAAAATGGGGCAGTTAACACTGGCCTCCCTTACATAGGAAACTACGCTGAGTCAGACCATTGGTCCTTCTAGCTCAATATTGCCTACTCTGACTGTCAGCAGCTCTCCTGGGTTTCAGGCAGGAGTCCAGGAACATGGGAAGCTGCCGTATACTGAGTCAGCCCTTGGTCCATCTAGATCAGCATTGCCTACACCAGGCCTGCTCAACTTTGGCCCTCCTGCAGATGTTGGCCTACAACTCCCATAATCCCTGGCTACTGGCCACTGCAGCTGGGGATCATGGGAGTCCTAGTACAAAAACAGCTGGGGGCCTAAGTTGAGCATGCCTGGTCTACTCTGACTGGCAGCGGCTTTCTCCAAGGTTGCAGGCAGGAATCTCTCTCAGCCCGATCTTGGAGATGCTGCCAGGGAGGGAACTGGGAACCTTCTGCTCTTCCCAGAGTGGCTCCATCCCCTATAAGGGGAATCTCTTCCAGTGCTCACACATCAAGTCTCCCATTCAAATGCAACCAGGGCAGACCCTGCTTAGCTAAGGGGACAACTCATGCTTGCTATCACCAGACCAGCTCTCCTCCCCATCCTACCAGGGATTGCATCTGGGACCTTCTGCATGCAAAGCAGACGCTCTGCCAGTGAGCCATGGCCCCATCGCCAACTGACACAGGCAGTCTGAGGGATGAGTTGAGGCAGGAAGCTCTAGCTGCATCCACACCCCACACCAGATGAAGCACCTTCTCCTGCACGTGTTTGTGGGAAAAACAAACCATAGCTCAGTGTCAGAGCATCTGCTTTGCATGGAGAAGATCCCAGGTCCAGGCCTCGGCAGCATCTCCAGGTAGGCCTGGGAAAAACGCCTGCCTGCATCCTTGGAGAGCTGCTGCCAGTCTGTGCAGACAATACTGATGGCCCAAGGGTCTGACTATGGAGCGACATCCTCCTATCCCCCAGCGGATGGCCAGCACACAACCCCGGGAGCTGTCCAAGTGCTGATCATGCCCTGGGAGCTGGCCGTGGTCCTGTTCCCTTGTCAATTTCCTGCCCTGAACCAGCTCCCTTCCACTGGAACTTTCCCAGGCAGCAGGCTTTACTGTGGGTTTAAAGGTAAAGTTGGGCCATCGAGTTGCTGTCAACTCCTGGCGACCACAGAGCCCTGTGCTTGTCTTTGATAGAATACAGGAGGGGTTGGCCATTGCTGCCTCCCGCGCAGTGTGAGATGACGCCGCCTTTCAGCATCTTCCTAGATTGCTGCTGCCCGATATAGGAGTTTCCCATAGTCTGGGAAACATACCAGCGGGGATTCGAACCGGCAACCTCTGGCTTGCTAGTAAAGTCATTTCCCCACTGCACCATTAAGGCTTTTATGCGAGCCCAAAAGAACTGACGCAAAAAGTGAATTCTTTAAAACCCCAGATATACATCGGGCTACACTCAACGCAGGATGAAAACCCCAAATTGTGTGTGAAGTGCTCCCCGAGAGCTCGCGGGGACTTCAGGGTAAATCTGGCCCAAACGTGAATGCACCCCCTCCATCCCGGAGGAGATGCGAACCAAAAGCCAGGTGTGGAAAACCTCCCGGGGACATCAGACTCCCAGAACCCAGCACCCTCCTGCTTGGAACCAGAAAAGTCTCTGAGATGTATGCGGACATCTTCTTGCAAGCGTTTGGGACCTCTCCTCGGACTGAGACCCGAACTGGACACATGGGAAGCAGGCGGACCCTGAGAGTGAAAGCAGAGCTGCCCTCTCATCTTTATGGCAAGCTCCTCCCTCCCAAAGGACTAGTCTTTTTAGTTTTCCAAAGGCAAAGGCACCGAGAATTCCCTCCTTGGGCTCCCTCCCCGAAGAGCAATTCCCAGAGTTTGCTTAAGAGGGGGGCGGCTGCCTGTTCAACTAGGGATGTCCCAAATATGCCTCCGGTCACATGAAGCCGCAGCAGTTAAAACGGATGCTTTGCAGTGAGGGCTGTAGTGACAATGCTTTGGGGTCTGGCCTAGAGACAGCCATCAAGAGGAGAGGAAAACCCGATGATCACCCTAAAGCCCTCGGCCACTGGAAAACAGGCCTTCTCTGGGCAGCTGGCACAGGGTCGGGGGATCCAGTCCTGGTCCCCTCTGGCAGTGCCCCTTACCTTCGATGATGTGCTTTCTCGAAAGTCCTCTCTCTGTCTCAGCCCTGGAAAAGATAGAGACTCAAAATCAACAGATGGGTGGGCCCATTAACACTGTTATTTCTGACAACCTGTAGGAAGAGGGCTGCCAGCGTGCGTGACCACCTAGAAGCCACCCAGAAACCTGATCTCTCATCCTAGCAGCATGGAAAGCTATGCGGAGGTAGGGGGAGTGAACAGCACTCTGCACATGCTCAGGAACTCTGCCTCCCCTCCAGCAAACACAACACCTACACACAACAGGGGAAGACTGACTTCTAGGTCACCAACACTGGCTTTCGAACTTCTGAAATGCCTCTGCTAGTTGAGCAAAGAAGGCCCCTTTTCAAGTGGAACTTCCCTTACATTTAGCACGGGGAGAGCAACTGGCACTACCCAACCCCCAGCACAGGATCCCTCCAGTGGCTGCTGCTGGCGCCCCCCTTCAGTTTCTTTTAGATTATGAGCCCTTTTGGGACAAGGAACCATCTTATTTATTTTTCCTACGTAAGCCGCTTTGAGCCCTTGTGTTGAAAAGCAGAATAGTCATCGTAGGATGTAGTCATCGTCATAACTTAAAACGGTTTTTCTTCTGCAAAATTGTTTTGTTTTTTATATTGTATTTAAAATAATGTATGCCGCCCAGGGGTGTGCATATCAGGCAGTATATAAATATGATAGATAGATAGATAGATAGATAGATAGATAGATAGATAGATAGATAGATATGAAACTGATGATTGGACCCTGTGACCTGCCCAGGTCTCCCGACTTCAAGGGCTGCTCCCAGGTTTCAGAAGGTCCTCGGCAATCTGACCACCAGGGACCCCCTTTGTGGACCCCAAGAGAGCTCTGGGCACAGAGGGGGCTTCCGGGACCAGCAGGAGGCCTTTCTCTCTGATGGCCCCGGCCCCTAGCCGCCCACAGGCCCCGGACTCCCAGCACTTGTCAACGGTGGGGAACGTTACGTACTTTCCTCCCCAGAAGATTTTGGTCGTGATCACCAGGCTGGAGCGTCTGAAAGGGGACAAAAGAGAGAGAAGAGATTGGTTTGTGACCAATCAACCCCGCTGGGTGTTCCTCGTGGCCCACCCGCTCCACCTCTTGGATACACACGGAAAATGAGAAGTTTATTCAGGCATGTCTGGCAAATTATCTGTACTTACACACTCAGGCCGTGGGGATGGTCTTTGGCCATTGTGGCGGGGGGTGATGGAAGTTGTAGTCCAACAGCATCTGGGGAGCCAGGTCTGAGGACCCCTGCCTTAATGTGGTTTTATGCACACACATACTACTTTGCTACGTTCTGCTTGTGGGTGTGCGCGCCAAGAAAACTCAAATGCAACGCCAAAGCCCTGTTCACACATAACGTTCAACACACGTCTGATCTTTGTACAGTGTACGCATGTGCTGATCTGTGCAAGAGGAGGAGAGCTGGAGGTAGCACACGTGAATGGTCCCCTTTGCTAAGCAGGGGCTGTCCTGGTTTGCATTTGAAGGGGAGAGCATATATGTGAGCACTGTAAGATCTTCCCCTTAGGAGATGGAGCCGCTCTGGGAAGAACAGAAGGTTCCAAGTTGATTGATTTCCTGCCTGCATGTCGGCATTCACATGGGGCCTCCACACGGGATTAGCTAATAAGGCAATTATCCTTCATTGCAGAGCTCTGCCGTTGTTGTGGGATCAGGCAAGGGCTTAATTAATGCAAAGACAGAACCTGAGCAGAGCGAGGTCAACAAGTCTAAATAATGGCACGGTCTGCCTACGTGTGTGATAAAATGTTCTGGATTCACACCAATGAGACGTGACGGGTCTTGTTCTTGTGGGGCAGGGGAAACAGATGTCAGGCTGAGACGCACCCATATGGCACATCTAGGATTCTGGAGGCATGTTTGCCACGCCACGAAGAAAAGGGGCAGGCGAGAGGGGGTTGCATGGAGAAAGCAGCAGGTGGGAGAGGAGTTCAGCACTTCCCAATATAGGAACACAGGAAGCTGCCATATACTGAGTCAGACCATTGGTCCATCTAGCTCAGTGTTGTCTTCACAGACTGGCAGCGGCTTCTCCAAGGTTGCAGGCAGGAGTCTCTCTCAGCTCTATCTGGAGATGCTGCCAGGGAAGGAACCTGGAGTCTTGCATGCGGATGCTCTTCCCAGAGTGGCCCCATCCCCTCAGGGGGAGATCTTCCAGTGCTCACCTGTAGTCTCCCACCCAAAAGCAAACCAAGGTGTACCCTGCTTAGCAAAGGGGACAACTCCTGCTCAGTCCGCACAGCTCTACCAGATGAACGGTCAGCCTGCAGGCAGAGTGGCTCTCGTTAATATAGGGGCAGGGTGGGAGAAACAGGCACTGTTGGACAGCCAGGAACCAGAGGCATCCGTGCCTGACTAGGCACCCCCCGGCCCCTTAGCTGCTGCCAAGCTGGCCGACAGTTTGTCTCCGGACACCGTTCAAGGTGAGATCTGGTCATCCACAAGTGGGGGAATCTGTCCACGGAAGAATCGCTACCTCCATCCTTTCTTCTTTATAATGTTCCCCAACACAACTTCAGCCCTAGAAGACCGAGAGAGAGAGAGAGAGAGAGAGAGAGAGAGAGAGAGAGAGAGAGAGAGAGAGAGAGAGGGTGGGGCAGTTAGACGCTTGCAGTAATAAAGCCAAGCCCACACACTTCTTTGGGATTGAAATTGGAGGAACCGCTTCACATTCACGGCCCCATTCAAGTTGGGGAAGAGGTGAGAATCACCCACCCTTTGAGGAGACCACCTCTTCTGCTTCTGCATGGATTGCTGTTGTAAGAAGGCCTCCCAACTGGACAGAGGCCAGCCCAGAACAGGAACTCATGCAGAGACAGGCTAGGCCAGGGGTCTCCAACTGGCGACACTCCAGAGGTGGCTAGACTACAACTCCCATCATCTCCCGCTACAAATTACTGTGGCTGGGGACGCTGGGAGTTGTCGTTCAGCCACCTCTGGAGCAGCACAGGCTGGGTACCCCTGGGCCAAGCAGTCTCCCCTGAGGGTAATTCTGCTGCATACATGACTGCAGGATCCGATCCCACCAAATGGTGAAACGGGCAAGGATTCCCTTATGGAGCTGGTTGGAAAGAGGCAGGACCAGGGCAGCAAAGAAGCATGCAGGGAGGCAGTGGACACCCTCCTCTGGGAACGGGTCCCTGGACCTCCTAAGACCCTTTCAACCTTATAAAAGAACCACAGAGTCCCCTCACTCAGGAGAGCCCCCAAACTGTCCCAAACTCTCTTGGCTAACCGGCTTGGGCTGGCAGTTATTCCCACAAGGCTTCATGCTATGGGGGAAATGTTGAGCGAAGCCTAACCCTAACACGCCCCCCCCGCAAAGTTTGGGAAGATTCCTATCTGAAACCCAAGAGAACTGCTGCCAGCCAGAGCAGACAACCCTGACTAGCTGGAGCAAAGCCGGAGTCCGGGTGGCAGCTTCCCGTCTTCAAGTCAATGCAGCCCTGAACTCACCAGCCAGGGGCCCTCCACCCTGGGTCCCCAGATGGCGCTGGACTACAACTCTCATCATCCCCAGCCTCAAATTACCAGACCACAGCGGCGATGGATGATGGGAGTTGTAGTCCCACAAGGCAGCTTCAGGGAGATCCCCCGCCCCCTGTCCTGGATGGAACAATAGTGCAGCCCTACCTTACAAGGCTGTTGTAAGGAGAGAGAAAATGCAAGAAACACACATACACCCTTCCCCCTCCATCCTCGGTGACCATCCAGTGTGTAAAAAATAGGAATGCAATCATGCACAGGAGTCCTTGTCATGACAGGTCATACATACACACACACACACACACACACACACACACACACACACACACACACTCTTACACTTTATATAATCTCCTCGTGGCTGCGCCACTATTATTATTATTATTATTACTACTACTACACTAACAGAGATCTGGTTGGCAGGAACTAGAGACAGGGCCTTTCCGGTAATGGCCCCTCGGCTTTGGAACGCCCTCCCTGAAGAGCTTCGCCATGCTCCCTCCCTCAGTATTTTTTTTTTTAAATCTTACAACACACCTTTTTAAGGAGGCTCCATTTTTTTTTGTTATATCTGATAGGTTCTTTAGCTTTTTATAATTTTCAGTTTTTAGCTTTTAAAATAATGTTTAATTTGAACCCTAATGATGATTGTGGTTTTTAATCTGACTTTTTATTTTAATTTGGTTAATATTATTATTTCTATCGTATCTTGTATCTGTTGTATTGCTGTGAGCCGCCCCGAGCAGTCGTGCGCCGGAGGGGCGGGGGCATGAATATTTTAAACAAATAAATCACAAATAAATAAAAATACAGGAACGAACGGAGCGCCACCGCGACAGCGGGGCTAAGGGTGCAGTGCACGGCCCCGTCCGGAAATACAAGCAGGCACTCACTTCCCCGCAGCGTAGACCTCGGCGGTGTCGAAGAGGTTAATGCCGTTGTCGTAGGCCAGCGTCATCAGCTGCTCCGCCATCTGGAAGAGAGGCACAGCCAACCTCATGGAGGGCTCCCGTGGGGGCAAGATCCCACCGGCCAACAGCCAGCCGGCTTCCCTTCTCTCTCTCTCTCACCATCACGCCACGCCACCTCATCAGCCAAACCCCTCCCGGCCCTATCTGCAGGGTGGGAATAAACACGCCCCCTTGAAAGGCTGTTAAGAACCTAAGAAGAGCCCGGCTGGATCAGGCCCAAGGAGGCCTCTCTTGTCCAGCCTCCCGTTTCCCATAGTGGCCCACCAGATGCCTCTGGGCAGCCCACAGGCAAGAGGGGAGGGCATATACCCTCCCTCCTGCTGTTGCTCCCCTGCAACTGGGATTCAGGGGCATTGCGCCTCTGAGGCTGGAGGTGGCCCACAGCCACCAGACTAGTAGCCATTGATAGACCTGCCCTCCATGAATTTGTCCAAGCCCCTTTTAAAGCCATCCAAGCTGGTGGCCATCACCACATCCCGTGGCAGAGAATTCCACAGATTAATCCTGCGCTGTGTGAAAAAAGTACTTCCTTTGGTTGGTCCTAAATTTCCTAGCCATCAGTTTCATGGGATGGCCATGAAACAGCGGCCCACCAGATGCCTTCCCAGAGCCATCTAGTGGGTCGCTGTGTGAATCAGGATGCTGGACAACAACAAGAAGAAGTATTTATATACTGCTTTTCAACAAAAAAGTTTCCAAAGCGGTTTACATAGAGAAATAATAAATAAATGGATCCCTGCCCCAAAAGGGCTCACAATCTCAAAAGAAACCTAAGGTAGACACCAGCTTTAACAGTCACTGGAGGGATGCTGTGCTGGGGGCGGAGAGGGCCAGTTGCTCTCCCCCTGCTCAATAAAGAGAATCATCATGTTAAAAAAGGTGCCTCTTTGCCCAGTCCGGAGGGCACCAGATAGGGCTTGGGCCTGATCCAGCAGGTCTGCGCTCATGACCCCGGGTTCTACTGTTGTGAGAGAGGGAGACACATTTCTCTGTCCACTCTCTACATCATTTCATGCACCTCTATCACGTCTCTCCGTAGTCGCCTCTTTTACAAACCAAAAAGCCCCGGATGCGCAAGCCTTGCCTCATAGGTTGTGCCGACCGAAACAAGAGAACGGCCCCAAAGTGCTCTCAGCAAATCAAAGTTCTATCTAAATGCCCCGGCACGGAGGAAAAACAGATCCTTACCTCATCTGTGATCTGTCCTCCGAATGTGACCCATGTTCCTATGAGAGGGAGAGAGAAGAGGGAGGATCAGGGGGACACACACACACACACACACACACACACACACACACACACACACACCATAAAAGACCCCAGAACTTGGCAGGGAGAAGAAAGAAGGAGGCAGGCAGAACCAAATGGAATCGATGGGAATAACAGGGACATCTGAAGGTCCCAGCTGCTGGATCAGGCCAGGGCAGGTCCGTCTAGTCCCAGCTCCCGCTTCACAGAGTTGAAGAATGGGTGTGAGAATGAAGACCATATCTACACCACTGGGGTATCCCTCCAGGGCCCTTATCCCGGCACCAAGGAGTCGGTCCCCACAGCGATGACCAAGAGCCAGCAGAGCATCATGGTTAGAGTGCTGGACTAGGACCGGGAAGACCCGAGTCCAAATCCCCATTCAGCCATGAAACTCACGGGGTGACTCTGGGCCAGTCGTGTATCTCTCGGCCTAGCCTACCTCACAGGTTTGTTGTGAGGATAAAAATAACCATGCTCTGAGCTCCTCAGAGAAAGAGCGGGATATACATGTTAAAAAAATTAAATAAATTAAAGTTAACTGAACTGATTTAATGTGCATTCAACTGCACTGCAGGCAGTCTCCTGATGTGCCACTGGGTAGTGCTTTCGCAGCAAGGGATGGAGGGATGCAGCAGTGGGGACCTTGCTTTCCTCTCTGAATGCTGCACAGGGGCGCTTTCCAGATTACCGGCTCAACAGCGGCAAAATGCTTCGGTTCGGGCAAATTGCATCCACAATGTAAAGGCAGGCTATTTCACAAAGCTACCAGCAGGGGGAGCAGTCTCGCGGCCCTCACTGCCTTTTAAAATGCCAGACATAAAGCGTTATAGCAATAAATCGCAGCGATGAAATCCGAAACAAGGCATCCGAAATGTGAACGGCACCCTGCTGTCAGCGTAGGGCCTGTGGCGTCACAACACAGGACGTGGGGAAGCACACTTTGCAGATACGCCGTGACCCCGCTGCAGGGTCTAATCCGGAAAGCGCCCATGGGTTGCATTTTGCAGGGGGGACGCTGCTCAGACCCCTGACTGAGGCCAGGCTCTTGCAGCGGGACTGAAAGGAAGGCCCAACTTTTCCTACTCACCTAAACCAAGACAGGAAACCCGCAGTCCTGACTTGCCGAGATTTCTGGGGGGGGAAACACAGACACAAACACCTCTTTAACAGGGCAGCTGCACATGTCAGAAATAGACGTTGGCCCGTGGCAACTTTGCACGGATGCTTTACAGGGAGCAGATGTCATGCTGGCTCCTGTCAGCGCTGATCAACCCCCTAAAACCACCCAAAGGAAGGGGGAAGAGAGGAGCGTGTGGTGCTTTCGTCATCTGCAGAACGGGAGGCAGGGAACTGTCTGTCTCCCGGTTCATCTTTGGATAAAGCAGCAGTTTGAGGGCGGGGTGGGGGTGGAATTGCTTCTGTTCCAGCAGTCTCTTTTCGCACTGGGTTGCTCTCTCTCCCCCCCCCTCCCCGGCACATCGCTGGCTCCGCTGTGCCTCTTGGAAGACCTTTCGGAAACATGATCGGCGCTCACACTGGGGCACAAGAACCTTTGGGTCTCCAGCCCCCTGGTCCAGCCTGGAGACGTTAAAAATCCCCCGAGTGGGAAGCAGACACTTCTGGACTCTGGCGCGCAGCCATGTGGACGCAGACGGCCATGGCCCCATTTCCCTTTCACCTGCCCTTGGACTGCCAACTATAGACACGGCCCTGAACGTTTTGCAAAGCACTTTGCCTGTCAGGGGTGCGATCGGATTCACGGTGGGATTCAACACCCTGCCGGAGAGGCCTGGCTCAACAGCCTCGCGACAATATAGCCAATATAGGTCGGGCTGCTGTTATAGGCCTTATAGCTTACAGCTGTCGACAGTATATAGGTTCTATATAGCCCTGCAACTGTATAGTTCTGTTCATTCACCGTTCTGGAGTTCTTATGCCTGCTAAGGCCACATATGCTTCTGTGCCATAGACCACCCTGCTTCTGCCCTTTTTGCTTTGTACGTATGCTGGCCTCATCAGTGCAAAGCAATACAGATGGTTTGATCTGGGTAAGTAAAGGCAGCATTCAGTGGGCAGAGAGGACCCTTCAGGAATGGAGGCTCTGACGGTCGGGGTGAGAAGGAGGGCCGGAGAAGCCTCTGACCTTCATTCTTCGGCCGCGTGCACTCATAGGAACAGAGGAAGCTGCCACATACTGAGTCAGACCCTTGGTCCATCTAGCTCAGGATTGTCTACCCAGACTGGCAGCGGCTTCTCCAAGGTTGCAGGCAGGAGTCTCTCTCGGCCTGATCTTGGAGATGCTGCCAGGGGCACGGAGGTGGGCTGCAGAATCAAGCCCAGGACTTGGACCCATCCGGCCCCAGAATGAGGGTGGGGGAAACCTCTCCATCCCGTCCCCCCGCCGCCCCCAGCATGCAGACCAGCCTTCCCCCCCCCTCCTCCTGGGACTGGAGAATTCTCAGCAGAGCACCATGCCCACGGCTCACACAAATTATGATCAGAGGCATTCGGCAGAGAGGCTCCCCCCCCTCCCAATTCCTGGAGATGTCCCCACACCCGGCTTTCAGCTCACAGCCCCTCCAGAATGAAGGGGGTGTGCTCACATATCGGCTAGATTGACCCCGAAGTCCCTGAACAATATCGGGCAGCACTCCAGACACAATTCGGGTTTATTTTAAAATCACGCATTAAGAGTGTAGCCCAATTTATATTCAGGGTTAAAAAATAAAAATAGAATCCACTTTTTGCATTGGTTTTTTGGGGCAACTCCAAACTCACGGTACAGCTTCACAGTAAAGCCATGGTGAAACCTGGTGTCTGAAAATGCTCTGGGTTATGAGAACAGCCTTAATTGGCCAAGCCTAACATCAATATGCCTCACCCCCCCCCCCACCAGCACACACCTAACTAAATAGCAATTGGATTGCCCCCTGCAAACCAGGACTGAGGCATGGGGGGGCAGGAGGGGGGAGGACTTTAAGGCTCCATCCCATTACAGTCTTGATCCAGTCCCTCTTCCCGCTGCCACGACTGCTACTTTCCGGGGGGCGGGGGCAGAATTTCCCCATGGTGTCAACTGAGGTCCTGGTCTGGCTGCTTGCTGGCTTGCTTTTTTTATTTATTTAAATACTGCCCTTCCCAAAATGGCTTAAGTTACGAGGAAAATGGCCTGCTCAAGTTAATCATGCGCTTAAGGGAACAAATGCACAAGAGAGCATCTTCGTCTTAGGAACATAGGGAGCTGCCATATACGGAGTCAGACTCTTGGTCCCTCTAGCTCAGTATTGCCTTCACAGACTGGCAGCGGCTTCTCCGAGGTTGCAGGCAGGAAGCTCTCCCAGCCCTCTCTTGGAGATGATGCCAGGGAGGGAACTGGGAACCTTCTGCTCTTCCCAGAATGGCCCCATTATCCCTTAAGGGGAATCTCTTCCAGTGCTGACACTTCTAGTCTCCTTTTAATATGCAACCAGGGTGGACCCTGCTTAGCTAAGGGGACAAGTCATGCTTGCGACCACCAGACCAGCTCTCCTTCCTATCTTCTCCTGTGAAATGCTGGAAAACATTCCTTCCTTCCTTCATTATATTTATATCCTGCCTTCCTCCTGCTGTGGAATCCGGGAGCGGGGGGGACATGGAGGTCACAAGCGACCTCTCACACCCAAGCACTGCCCAGCCTCAGACCTGCTGAGCTGTAGCCCCACGATTCAATCCTGCACCCTCAGACGACACCCTGGGGCCCGGAGCATGAAAACGCTGCTAATCACAGAGGCGGCAAGAGTTACATCCAGAACTCAGGCGCCTCCTGGCAAAAGCAGAAGATTGTGCTCATATAGGTGGATGCAATGGTGTGTGTGTGTGCATGGTCCTGGTCCAGATGTGTCTTGGTTCAGGAAAAGTATTCACAGTCTAGCTGAACACAGAGGCAAGAGACTTGTTGGGAGCAGAAGATGTGCGCCTCTAGCTTTACCCCTCCCCCAGCACCGTTTTCTGTCCCTTCCCACCGCCATCTTCTTCCCCCACACCCGTTTCCTTCCCAACCCGCCGCCTTCATGTCCTGCCTCACCCGCAAGCCTGTCCACTGGTTCTGCCGCTTTCCTCTCTCCCTGCAGGAAGCTCGCTCGCAAACTCTCGCGAGAGCTGCCACACACGGGATTAGCAATGGAGACGCCTTAGAGAGAGAGATATATATAGCCCCAAATCAGATTAGCTTCATTGTGCTGGTAGTTTTTTTATTTTAACCTTCTCTTGCGCATTTCTCACACCCAGCTTTTAGTTTGCATATCCTCCAGAATGGAAGGTGTGTGTTCACATATCAGGCAGATTTACCCGGAAGTCCCCAGGAACAATCAGGGAGCACACACAATTTGGGTTTTTCATTGCATGTTAGTGTGTAGCCCGGTTTATATCCAGGGTAAAAAAAAATCCACTTTTTGTGTCGATTTTTCAGGGCAACTTTGATCTTACAGTAAACTTTCGGTAAGGCCTACTGTGTGAAAAACACCCCTGGGTATTATGGCTCCTCTGATAATATATGTAGCTTTGTTCTCCGTGCACAGAGCCTCAGGGCTATTCAAGGCAATCATTCGACACCCCTAAAGCCAAGAACTTTAGGGCAAGCAAGGTTCTCTATGAATACAGCGAATATTTATATGGTGCTTTTCAACCAAAGTTCCCCAAGCAGTTTGAAAGGTATCAAGTCAATTTCGACTCCTGGCGACCACAGAGCCTGGTGGTTGTCTTGGGTAGAATCCAGGAGGGGTTGACCATTGCGTCCTCCCGCGCAGTGTGAGATGATGCCTTTCAGCATCTTCCTAGATCGCTGCTGCCCAGTATAGTACCCGGGGGGATTCGAACCGGCAACCTTCTGCTTGTCAGTCAAGCATTTCCACGCTGCACCATTTAAGGTGATCCAAGCCCCTTAAACAGTTTGGGCCCTGGGTATTTAAGGGACGCTTGGAACTTGGAACCTTCTGCTCTTCCCAGAGAGGCTCCATCCCCTGAGGGGGAATCTCTTCCGATGCTCACACTTCTAGTCTCCCTTTCAAATGCAACCAGGGCAGACCCTGCTTAGCTAAGGGGACAAGTCCTGCTTGCGACCACAGGACCAGCTCTCCTCTCTAAGTGTTGGACTACAACTCCCAATGTCCTCTGCCACAGTGGCCATTGAGGCAGGGATGATGGCAGTTGTAGTCCAACATCTGGGGACCCCGATTTAAGGACTCCCGCCTTACATGGCTTGCTAAGATGTCACAGAAAACCCCAGGGAGACACGGTAGAAAGATGGAGGATGATCCTTATTAGGTGCTCGCAGCTTCCGACAGGAGCTGCCCTAGCAGAGAAACACCCGGCTGCAGCCCTCCGGAGGAGTGAGACGGGGTGTGTGTGTGTGTGTGTGTTGCATTCCTCCGAGCCCTTCTCACGTCCCAATGTGCGCCTGTCACTTCTCACAAGCCGCCATCCCAATCCTTTGTGGCAGCTCCTCTGCCCCTTGGCACTGCCTGACCTTCTGCGCGGAGGGGCAGAAGCCTCCCGCGTGGGGCGGGCAGGGAGGTGGGGAAGGCCCTCGCTCCTGCCCTGGCCCCTCAGCCACCCGGAAAGTTCAGAAGTCCACGCACCGCTTCAAGGCTGCCAGCTGGGAAGCCCCCTCCCTAGATCTCCACCCCAAAGTCAAGGCAAAGAGAAAGAGGGAAACATCCCCTGCCTCCGCCTGCAACCTTTCCCTCTTGCAATATTATTATTATTGGATACATGAGATGGAACTCTCTGGGAGGAGAGCCGGCCTTGTGGTAGCTTTGTCCCCTTTGCTAAGCAGAGTCTGCCCTGGTTTGCATCGGAATGGGAGACTTGATCTGTGAGCACTGCAAGATCTTCCCCTCAGGGGATGGAGCCGCTCTGGGAAGAGCAGAAGGTTTCAAGTTCCCTCCCTGGCAGCATCTCCAAGATAGGGCTGAGAGAGAGACTCCTGCCTGCAACCTTGGAGAAGCCGCTGCCAGTCTGGGTAAGGCAATTCTGAGCTAGATGGACCAAGGGTCTGACTCAGTATATGGCAGCTTCCTATGTTCCTAAGTTGATTGTCTAAAACACAACTACACTCAAAACATTAGCCCAAGCTTTAAAACCCTGATTAAACAGGTATGTTTTCAGATTTTTCTTAAAAACCTCCAGAGATGAGGAGGCTCTAATTTTGTTAGGAAGCACATCCCAGGGGCAACCCTAGAAAAGGCTCGGTTTAGAGTCGCAACCAACAGAGCTGGTGGCAACCGCAGGGACCCCAATGACATTAATAGATGATATTATTATTATTATTATTGATGGTGATGATGATGATGATAATAGACCTCTTCCTGGTCTAGAAAAGCTGGTCAGGAAAGGAGAGCTGGTCTTGTGGTAGCAAGCATGACTGGTCCCCTTAGCTAAGCAGGGTCTGCCCTGGTTGCATATGAATGGGAGACTAGAAGTGTGAGCACTGGGAGATATTCCCCTGAGGGGGTGGAGCCGCTCTGGGAAGAGCAGAAGGTTCCCAGTTCCCTCCCTGGCAGCATCTCCAAGATCGGGCTGGGAGAGACTCCTGCCTGCAACCTTGGAGAAGCCGCTGCCAGTCTGGGTAGACAATACTGAGCTAGATGGACCAAAGGTCTGACTCAGTATATGGCAGCTTCCTATGTTCCTATCTTCTTGCTGCCCTGTCAAGACAACGGGTTCTGCTTTTGAGCCACAGAAACCTGCCGCTGTCTCTGAAGGGTATCGAGCGCTCAAGTAACACAGGGCACTTGGGTGCTTTCCCGACTACCCGCTACAACCACGGCAAAATGCTTCGGCTGGGCAGTTTGCATTCAAAACATTAAAAAAGGGTTGAAGCTGTTTGTTGCGCAAAGCCACCAGCAGGGGGAGCAGCCCCTCCTAGCCTACGCAAAACCCCTACAAGGGGAGAAAACAGATGTATTTTTTGCCCATGCGGTGTTACAGGGCTGTAACGCAGCAATGAAACCCAAAAGGCGGCATGGGAAATGTGAACGGCACCTTGCGGACAGCGCCGGGAGGGACTGTGATGTCGAAACACAGGCAGTATGGAAGCCCCCTTGGAAGCCGCGTAGTGACACTGTTGCAGCGCGTAATCTGGAAAGCACCTTTCTTGGAAGAAGAGTGTTGTGTGACTCTCCACATCTTTCAATCCCCACCTGAGTCTGCTTTGGAACGGGCACAGCTGTAGCAACTTTACTAGGCATGGCGGGAAGCCTCAGACCAAACCTACCTGAGTGGAAGGCAGGTTCGCTCCAATCTCACCGTTCAGAAATACTAGGGGAGCTAGTCTGATCTGCACGGTCTACACACTTCCACAGGCGAAGGTGAGCCATTACGGCTGGGTCCCATTCAGTGTTCCCTCGGACAGGGATTCCCAGATGTCGTCAACTACAACTCCCATAATCCCCAAGCAAAAGCCACTGCAGTTGGGGATTCTGGGAGTTGTAGTCAACAACATCCAGGAATCCCTGTTAGGAGGGAACACAGGTCCAGAGTACCGGTGCAAGGTTTAGATGGGGTGCAGGCGTACCCACCCCAGATATCTAGATACCTTAAATGTCTCAACGAAATCTGTGGGGCTCTGTTCCCAAGAGGCTACCAAGGCAGGCGAGGGCACAGTCTAATTCCTAAGTAGGGAGGCACTGAGGGTCAAGGCTCTATCTGCAATGTTCTCCCATCCTCCCAAGGATAGAAGGCCCTGCTCCTCAAACCAAACTCAAGTGGCTCAGCACTGAGGCACTCTGCACATGCTCACCGACACCACCCCTGATTACATAACATGACTTCCCCGTTTTGCCTTTGAAGGCAGCACAGAGGAGGAGGAGAGGTGCCAAATGGACAGAGTTAAAGGCAAAGGGAAGAGGCTACAACATCCAACACACATCGTCACTCAGAGAGGGCTGCAGCTCATGAGGCTCTCTCACTGGTCCACGCAGCAGATGTGACGGTCCAGCTCGGGGCCAGTAGGAGCTGTGCAGGCTGGATGGACAACTCTCAGGTGTGAGGGTCTGGGGAGCAGACCTTTCTGAGCAGGCACACTGCCAAATGGGGTCCGGAAGCTACCAAGGAGTCCACACTAAAAGGCCAGGTCATAGAGATCAGCAGCGATTCTATGGGGCCAAGTCTGCCCCCCTCCCACAAGCCCCCCAACCGGCCCACGGTTGCTAATTGAGAGGCAAGAGTGCTGCACAGAGGGAAGGGGGTTGTAGCAATGGAAATGCATAAATCTCTGCAGATGCAAGCCCAATGATGCATGAAATGTCAAACGCCGCAATCTGTACACAAGTATGTCGACGAACCAGTTTCTACACGCATTTCCCTAGTTTGTCTCGGGGAGCGAGAAGGAGCTCTGCAGACCGCTCCAGCCCTGCCTCCACCCACTGGGAATTTCCGAGCCTCCCCTTGGACTCGAGATTCCCCCAGACGTCGCTAATACACCTGCCAGCCTCCTTTTGCCACCTTAAGGACTAGAACCTTGCTTCTAAGCAAGACAATAATCTCGAGCTTCTCGGGAACCGGAAAGGCGCTCCCCATCCCACATCCAGCCGCACCGTGTCCCCAAGCGTTGCTCTTTCCCATACCTATATTTCATGCCCGGCTGTTTCACGCTGGACTCGCTGGAAGACGGTGCATGGTGCATGGAGAGGTGGCCCAGGCTCCTGGCCACCATGGCCACCGCCCGGAACCGGCCGCGGGTGCTGGGGCTGCTGGCATTCTGCCGGTTGAGCCGGTCCTCGGCACTCCGGCTCTTAATGTTGTGGTCCGAGCAGACGAAGGAAACTTGCATGGCGTCCCCCTCGGGGAGAGCCTCTTTCTCCTCGTGGCTGCTGCAAACCACCCGCCTCCCTCTCCGCGCGGCGTCACTCGCTCTTGCGCGGGATGCTCCGGAGAAGGACCCGAGTCCCGACAGAAACCGGGACCCCGAGTCCTGGACGTTGCCCACACAGCTGCTCGCAACCACAGGACCCGCTTCTGGCACCGGAGGACGCACGGATCAGTCCTAGTGGCAACCGGAGGTCCAGTTGGACGTGGACTCTGTCATCCCGCCTCCTGGTTTGGGATCCGGTGTCTCCGTCTGGGGGGGTCCCCGCAGGAGACAAGCACGCAGGGACGGAGTCCCCTCTATCGGGGGAGCAGCCCTCTCCGTGCCGCGGAGGCTGGATCCCCAACGGCTGCTCTCCCGGGGCTGAGGAGCTGCGTCATGGGGAGCGAGGCAGACACAAGGGGAGGCAACTCATCCCGAGAGGGGGAGCGGAGTCCCTTCACCACTCGGCTCCCCAGAGACGGGCGGGATTGGGGAAGCAACCCAGGAAAAGCAGCAGCAACAGACCCTTTGGCGCGCCAACTCAGTCCGACAGGCAGCCCACGGCCCACCCTGGCGGAGCCCAAACCAAGAGAGTGCCGCGGCCGAGGCTTCCGCCCAGAGACCGTCTTGGGTGCTGAGCGTCTTCGCCACGCGTGGCTGCCTCCTTGCGCCCAGCGCTACAGCCTGGCTGCAAAACGCCTCCCTCCCCCGCCCCTCTCCGGCCCGCTTTCTCCCCGGGTGCCCTGCTCCTCCTCCTCCGCCTCCCCCTCCGCCTCCCCCTCCCCACGGCCTGCAAAAATGATGACGAGCGACTAAATTTAGACGGTGAACTCCACACAGCGAGGGATATCCCGGCACCTCCCAGGGGGACCCGCCGAGCAGCCTAGTTTAAACGGTAGCACTAGGAAGAAAGCAAGCAGGCAAGGGATAGACCGACGGAGAGAAAGGGGTGGAGAGATCGATAGGAAGGGATAGGGAAAAGGAAAGGAAATAAATAGATGATGTTGATGATGATGATGAAAATAAAAATATATAATTTAAATTTTTTAATAATAATAATAATAATACAGAAATCACCAACAGCCAATTACAAAAAGCAACTTTACTCGGGACAGCCTATATTCGGCAACGATATCTATAACAACAACAACAGCAATATTGATAATAAAATTCAGCCATCCCAGGTCCTTGGGAAGGGCTTGATGTCTGGATAAAACAAACTAGTCAATAACACCTGTCTGACTCTGTAAACATGAAATAATAGTCGTCGTCATCATCATCATCATCATCATCATCATCTTTGTTAGCCCCATAACAACTTGTTCTCTGGGCAGCTCACAACACAGCATTAAAACATCAAGTAAAAACACATAATACATGAAATTACAACACACCAACCCCGCCCCCCAAATTAAAAACTTTTTGACAAATCAGCTTTAAATATCCAATTTAAAAATCAACATTTTAAAGTCCCAAGAAAACAAAAAGGTCTCTCTTTGGGGCATCTAAAAGAACAAAATGATGGTGCCAGGTGAACCTCACTGGGGAGGCGATTCCATAAACGGGGTGCCACCACCAAAAAGGCCCTCTCTTTGGAGGGGATCTGGTAGCCACCCACTTTGCCTCGTTTGGCAGGGGCACTTGGAGGAGGGCCTCCGAAAGACGCTCTTAAGGTTCGGGTTGGGACATATGGGGCACAGCGCTCTCTCAGGTAACCTGGTCTCCAGTCATTGAGGGCTTTCAAGGTTAAAACCAGCACTTTGAATTGGGCCTGGAAACGGACTGGGAGCCAAGCCAGGGCAGCTGATGAAGCACAGGCGTGATATGATCAAAGCGCCCAGCCCCAGTTAATCATCTTGCAGCCCCATTTTGTACCAGCTGCAGTTTGCAGACCGTTTATAAGGGCAGCCCCGCGTACAACGCCCTGCAGTAATCTAAGCGAGAGGTGCCGAGAGCATGAGTCCCCGTGGCCAAGCTCTCTCTGTCCAGGTCAGGTCGCAGTTGGCATATCTGCCGAAGCCGCTAAAAGGCGCTCCGAGGCACAGAGGATCAGTGAGTTCCCCCGGAAAGGAGAGACAGAAACCCAGGACACCACCTTGGAAATGGATTTAGACTGAAGGGAAACCCTAAACCTAATGATGGGTTCAGCAGAAACAGCTGCAAAAGACAGCTTGAGCGATCTGAAGCTACGGATTGGGACCAGTTGCTTCAAATCCAGCAACCAGGTGGGAAGACCCTTCTGCACGAAGGGGTGTGTGTGCACATTTGAATGCCCCTTCGGAAAACGCAATCCCAAAGACTTCTTTGCAGGCATGCTAACCACGCGTACAATGCGCTTTCACAAAGACTTTGCCAGTACTGAGTGAGAGAGGGGGTGATAGTTCCTCTATTCAGTGGCAGATCTGGCCCGGAAGAGAAAGGCATGGAATACCAGAAAAAGGAAAGCATTGAATACCACCCGAAAAGCACTGAATGCCAGGTAAACCACAAATAAAAACACATAAACCACACAATGACATTTCACCTACTGAGTCGTAGCATTAAACTGGAGCACAGAAAGCGGCCTTCTACTGAGTCCGACCCTTGGTCCATCTAGCTCAGTATTGTCTACACTGGCTGGCAGCAGATCTTCATGGTTTCAGGCAGGATTCTCTCCCAGCCCTACCAGGAGATGCTGCCAGGGATTGAAGCTGGGACCTTCTGCATGCAAGCTGATGCGCACAAGCCCCATCCTCTAAGGGAACCTTAATGAAGTTCTGGTGCAATCGGCAATCCACTAGAATTGTTGGTTTTAAAAAGGAAGCTGCCTTCTCCCGAGTCAGACCATCAGTCGACCTTGCCGAGAATGGTCTGCTCTGACTGGCAGCAGCTCTCAGGAAGAGTAAGGCTTTCCCCTTTGAGCTCCTTAACGAGTGACACTGGGGACTGAACTTTCTGCGTGCCAAGCGTGGGTTCATCACTGAGCTATGGCCTCACGGCTAGAATTTCACACAGAAGACTAGGAACACAGAAAACTGCCATAGTCTGAGTCAGACTCTTGGTCCGTCTAGCTCAGTATTGTCTTCACAGACTGGCAGCGGCTTCTCCGAGGTTGCAGGCAGGAGTCTCTCCCAGCCCTCTCTCGGAGATGCCTCCAGGGAGGGAACTTGGAACCTAGAAGCTCTTCCCAGAGCAGCCCCATCGCTAAGGGGAATCTCTTACAGTGCACACATGTAGTCTCCCATTCAAATGCAAACCAGGGCAGACCCCACTTAGCAAAGAGGGAAAACTCCTGCTTGTCACCCACAAGACCAGCCCTCCTTTGTAACCTACAGCTGAGCCGTGGACTTCCGCATACAGAAGAGAAGAGGAACGGTCCCCCATTAACGCCAGCGTTGCCGACAGGAATTTCCCAGGTGACGTTGACTACAACTCTCATAATCCTCACGTGCTGGGACTACAGGAGTTGTAGGGAAATCCCTCTTGCAGGGAACGCGGCCATGGACGAGTCGGCCTCTGGCGCCCCCCCCGGAGAGACACCCCCCCCACCTGAGGGGAAGCCCGTGGAAAGGGGCCGTCTGCCTCCTGCCCTCTTGGGTGCAGTTTTAGGAAGCTCTCTGGTCCTCTGGAGAAAAGAAACGGTGGCGCCCGAAGGGAACAGCTGCGGGGAAATGTGATGTTGGAGCAAAGGAGGACGCGGCAGGGAAGAGAGGCACAAGATCACGAGTGAGCAAAATGAGCAGAGAGGCACAGCTCGCTTCTGCTGCTGCTGCGTCCCCTTGACATGCGCGACGCCCACGCAAGGGGGGAATTAGCACACGCCGACTGGCTCCTTCAAGCGGCCAGCCAGCCGTGCGCTGCCTCCGGGGCACGAGATGCCACAGCAAGCTGCTTCTGCCGCCGCGGCTCTTTCCCCTGAGAAGGGCGGACCGGGCAGGCGGGTGGATGCTGGGGGCCCTCGGAAGAGCCCGGCCACAGGAAGGAAGCCTTCTCCACTCTCCCTGCCCTCTCCTGGGAGTTGCTGGAGCCGCAGAACCTATTGAGGAGGAGGAGGAGGAGAGCTGGTCTTGTGGTAGGGAGCAGGGATGGCCTGCTGGGCTAAGCAGGGCCCGCCCTGGTTTGCATCGGAATGGGAGACTACGTGTGAGCATGGTAAGAGATTCCCCTCAGGGGATGCTGGAGCCGCTCTGGGAAGAGCATCAAGGTTCCCAGTTCCCTCCCTGGCAGCATCTCCAAGAGAGGGCCGAGAGAGACGCCCATCTGCAATTCTGGAAACACTGCTGCCAGTCTGGGTAGACAATACTGAGCTACATGGACCAGGGTCTGACTCAGTAGAAGGCAGCTTCCTAGGTTCCATTATATCAGCATTTCCTCCAAAGTTCCTATGATGCATGTTTTCTCATTCACTGATGTTTATGGCAAACCGAAGGCAAGTTTGTCCAGGCCAACCTGCTCTGTTTCATGGGAATGCTCACAAAGGAGGGTGTGTGTGTGAGAGAGAGAGATCAAGGGGATCCTCCGGATGCTCAATATCCCCAGAATTTTGTTATTTCAGACAGACTGCCCCTGAATATGGAGGCTCTATGGTCCATAATTCTCTCTCTCTCTCTGTGGGATTTTCAGGTATCACCATTGTGAAGACGTTACCAGGAGCTTTGATTGGGGGGTGGCATTTCAGCCGGTGCCTCTTCCCTCCCATTCCGATACATCATTAAGCTAATGCTTTAAAGAGAGAGAGAGTAAAAATTCACCCTCCCAGTCAAGCGCACGCCGCCGTTTTCTCCTTCTGCCTCCAAGCCCCTTAATCTGAAAAGCTGAGCCCCTCTAATCCAGCTTAATCCAGCTCCTGATTGCAGCACTCAATTGAACTTGGGGACACCCCCAAAACAAAAACTGCATGGGACCAGACAGGAAAGGGCCCCCAGCTCATCGGCTAGGCAGGTTCTGGGATGGGGAGGCTGCTCTCAGAGGCCAGTGATCCTTTCCCATGGGGCAGGGAGTCCCACAGAACTCGAGGCAAGATGCCTGGAAAGGAGGGGATCTAGACAGAGAGTCACAGCTGGAAGGGACCTGGGAGGTTTTCTAGTCCACCCCACTCCTCAGTGCAGGAATCTGCTACGGTATGCCTGGCAGGCGGCTGCCCACCCTCTGTTCCGAAGCCTCCAGCAAAGAAGAGCACAGTGTTGCATGAGGCAGACAGTTCCGCTGTCTAACAGCCCCTACAACTAGGACATTCTTCCTCATGTCTAGCCTAAATCTGCTTCCTCGTAATCTCAGCCCATGGGTTCTAATCCTGCCCTCAGGAGCAGGATTAGAAAAAACCCCGCCCTTTCTTCTGTGTGACAGCCCATCAGGTATGTGAAGACGGCTCTCAGATCTCCCCTTAATCTTCTCTTTTCCAGGCTGAACATGGCCAGCTCCTGCAACCATTCCTCAGAGGACTTGGTTTCCAGATCCTTCACCATCTTGGCTGTCCTCTTCTGACCCCATATAGCTCGAAAGAATCCAACATACGTGTGTGTGTGTGTGTGTGTGTGAGAGAGAGAGAGAGAGAGAGAGAGAAGAGCGAGAAAGAGAGAGAAAGAAAGAGAGAGAAAGAGCGAGAAAGAAAGAGAGAGAAAGAGAAAGAGAGAGAGAAAAGAGCGAGAGAGAAAAGAGAGAGAGAGAGAGAAAAGAGCGAGAAAGAGAAAGAAAGAAAGAGAGAAAAGAGAGAGAGAAAAGAGCAAGGAAGAGAGAGAGAGAAAAGAGAAAGAGAGAAAAGAGCGAGAAAGAAAAAGAAAGAAAGAGAGAGAAAAGAGAGAGAAAAGAGCGAGAAAGAGAAAGAAAGAAAGAGATAGAAAAGAGAGAGAGAGAAAAGAGAGAGAGAAAAGAGCGAGCAAGAGAGAGAAAAAAGAGAAAGAAAGAAGAGAGAGAGAAAAGAGCGAGAAAGAGAAAGAAAGAAAGAAAGAGAGTGAGAAAGAGAGAAAGAAAGAGAGAGAAAGAGAAACAGAGAGAGAGAAAGAAAGATAGAGAGAGACAGAGAGAGAGAGAGAGAGACAGAGAGAGAGAGACAGAGACAGAGAGAGAAAGAAAGAGAGAGAAAGAGAGAGAAAAGAGCGAGAGAGAGAAGCGAGAGAGAGAAAAGAGTGAGAAAGAGAGAGAAAGAAAGAGAGAGAAAGAAAAGAGAGAGAGAGAAAAGAGCGAGAAAGAGAAAGAAAGAGAGAGAAAAGAGAGAGAGAAAAGAGCGAGAAAGAGAAAGAAAGAGAGAGAAGAGAGAGAGAGAAAAGAGTGAGAGAGAAAGAGAGAGAAAAGAGAGAGAGAAAAGAGCGAGAAAGAGAAAGAAAGAGAGAGAAGAGAGAGAGAAAAGAGTGAGAAAGAGAGAGAAAGAAAGAGAGAGAGAGAAAAGAGGGAGAAAGAAAGAGAGAGAAAGAGAAACAGAGAGAGAAAAAAAGAGAGAGAAAGAAAGATAGAGAGAGACAGAGAGAGAGAGACAGAGAGAGAAAGAAAGAGAAAGAAAGAGAGAGAAAGAGA